>NC_057803.1:114130451-114172822 GCF_018294505.1 Triticum aestivum
GTGTGGAGGGCTGGATGAACAGTAGACGGTGGAGGGGTGGTTGAACAGCAGCCGGTGGAGTAGCGCGCGGTGGAGGCTGGATGAACAGGAGCCCGTGGAGGCTAGAGGAGGTCGACGGTGGAGATGAACAGTATCCCGTGGAGTCCCGTTTTGCGGTACGCCACACCCCTCCCGATGAACAGGACCCCCGTTTCGACCGTAGCGCTCCAACACAAGTCCGTTTCCTCCGTTTTGCGGTACGCCACACCCCTCCCGATCAACAGGACCCCCATTTCGACCATAGGAGGTCCGTTTCCTCTGTTTCGCGGTACGCCACACCCCTCCCAATGAACAGGATCCCGTTTCGAACGTGGCCGGTCGAACACAAGGCCGTTTCCTCCATTCTGCGGTATGCCGGGTCTCGTTTCCATCGCCTGTTTCGTCTAAGCCCTCCCGATGAACACGACGCATTCCATTGCGTCCCCATGAACACGATGCATTCCGTTGCCTCCCCATGAAAACGACGCATTCCGTTGCCTCCCCATGAACATGACGATGACGTTATTTCTCCGTTCTGACCCAGCCATGTACACGATCCCTCGCCGTACGTATGCGCGAGTAGGCGTTCGAGACCCCGCCCGTATGTACACATATGTGGCTGTATTTTCTTTCTTGCACCCTGACCGATGTACGTACGTGTACATGCTACGTGCGCGCCTCTACTACGACACGTGCGCGCCTCTACATCGACCAGTATATATGTATGTACACGTTCGCGACCAGAATGACAACGCTACGTACGCTTCGACCAGGTGGGTCCCGACTGTCAGGCACTTCCTTGCATGCGAAGATGTAGCTGGTGGGTCCCAGCAGTCAGGGGGGTGAATCGTTTTGATTTTTTTCCCAGACGCACTTCCTTGCATGCGAAGGTGTAGCGTGGGTCCCAGCAGTCAGGGGCAAACGTTTTTTTCACGTAATATGGTGGCCCGTCAGGTGGGTCCCTGCTGTCAGGTGGAGGAATAATTATTTTGCACGTAATAAGGAGGCACTTCCTTGCTGCGGCCGTGGACCCAGTTGTCAGCCTCTCCACGTACAGTCCACGTCCGATGGAAGTCGTTCCTTGACCACGTTGACCACGCCGTGCCGAGAGCAGCAGGGCGGTGGACGATGGCGAGGCCTAGGAAGGGGACGACGGGGAGCCGGGGAAGACGCGGCAGTGGAAGCCCGCGCGAAGAGGAGTACGAGGGTTCACTGGTTCGGCTGCGGTGTGAGGCTGCTGTCGCCGTAGGGCCTGGCCAGCGGTGGGAATAGTAGGGGGCGGTGAGGCCTCCGCGGCAGCATAGCCGGCCACGGGAGGCAGGAGCATGCGGCATGACCGGCGCTGTTTTGGGCGGCTGGAGCAAGAAGACCAGAGGTTGAAGAAGCACTACGGCCGTTGGATGGACATCGTACGGTCACTGGAGCTAGAATCGTTCATATTGACTAAAGTTGACAAAGTCCCCCATCCCAGTCAACTTAGTAGGCCCACAAGTCAGCCTCCCACCATGGTGGGTCCCAGCTAGCAGGGGGAGTATTCATTTTTTTGTGCGTAATAAGGAGGCACTTCCGGTGGGTCCGAGCTGACAGTGGGGGGAACATTTTTTTCGCGAAATACGCTGGCCCGTCTGGTGGGTCCAAGCAGTCAGGGGGAAACGTTTTTTCGCAAAATAAGGTGGCCCGTTCGGTGGGTACCTACAGTAAGGTGGAGGAAAAATTATTTTGTGCGTTATAAGGAGGCACTTCCTTGCGGCCGCCTGGACCCAGCTGTCAGCCTCTCCACGTATAGTACTCTTCCGATGGAAGCCGGTCATTGACCACGTTGACCATGCTGCGCCGAGAGCACCAGGGCGGTGGTCTGGACGACGGGGAGGCCTAGGAAGGGGACGACGTGGAGCCGGGGAAGATGCAGCAGCGGAAGCCCGCGCGGAGAGGAGTATGAGGGTTCACTGGTTCGGCTGCTGTGTGAGGCTGCCGTCGCCGCAGAATAACAGGGGGTGTGGGTGAGTGGAGGGATGGCCTAGCCAGCAGTGGGAGTAGTATGGGGGCGGTGAGCCCTTCGCGGCAGCACAGCCGACCATAGGAGGCAGGAGCAGGCGGCACGACCGGCGCTGCTTTGGGCGGCTGGACCAAGAGTACCAGAGGTTGAAGAAGCACTACGGCCGTTGGATGGACATCATACGGTCACTAAAGCTAGAAACATTTATTATTGACTAAGTTGACAAAGCCCTTGGTACGCTCCAACTTAGTAGGCCCACAGGTCAGCCTCCGAAATGGTGCGCCCCAGATGTTAGGGGGAGGAATCATTTTTTGGGCGGCCGAAGCTAAGAATATCCGAGATTGAAGAAGAAGCACGGCATCCGTTGGATAGACATCCAACGACCACTGCTGCTAGAACCGTGTGTTGACTATAATAAGTTGGCAAAGCCTTGCATACGTGTCAACTTATTTTTTTAGGGGACGTGTCACTTTGTAGGCCCACAAGTGTGTGGCAGAGAACTTATAGCCCATTTGCATTTTGTAAGAATGTACAGCCCATTTTGGAATTCTAATGGAATTTACAATAGCCCATTTACAGTTTGTTAAAAGTACATCCCATTTTCTAGCTAAGACAATGATTAATAATTTCAACCAACTGTTGAAGACAGAATTCAATAAAATTTCCCTCATTTTGATGGGCTCCGAAATATTTTTATCCCGAAATTTCTAGTCAGATTAAATATAAATTTGTATTACGTAAAAATCCAACGAAACATTGCGCGCGCAACAATGAAAATTTAAGATTTTCAAAATCCATAAATAATATTTTATAAACTAATTTCGTTTTGGTGCATTTTTTATAGTTACTGCCCAGTTTTTCTAATTACATCCCATTTATTATTTTTTAACGCCCATTTTCCTGTTAAGCCTAATGCATCCCTCCTAGGAAAGGTTTGTAGCCCAGCGGGGCGGAGAATAACAAGTTGACCTTGCCTGGGTATTCCTCAAAAAGACATATAGCTGGGCTAGCCATTTTCATCTTGAAAAAAAATTAGTATTTGGGCTGGATATCTGGCCTGGGCTAGACGGGCCACAGCCCGCCCAGTTAATACCCTGCTCTCCTCTGAACAACAACAAAATCATCGCCAAGAAAAACTTTGCAGTGCTCATGCCTCAAAAACACAAATACTACTCGAGTTTCTTGGTCCCAGCTATCGGCCGCACCTTGTGCAATTCTCTCGTTTATATTGACTACATAGGTTGATAATGGTGTGGGACCGTGATGTTAGGAAACCAGGAGAAAGCAAAAAAAATATAGTTGTACATAATAAGGAGGCACTTGCGTACATACGAAGAAATAAAGTCATCCAGTCAAAATAAAGTCATCTCCTGAATCCTCATTGAGGGAGTCCTGGATTAGGGAGTGTCCGGATGGCCGGACTATACCTTCAGCCGGACTCCTGGACTATGAAGATACAAGATTGAAGACTTCGTCCCCTGTCCGGAAGGGACTTTTCCTTGGCGTGGAAGGCAAGCTTGGCGATACGGATATGCAGATCTCCTACCATTGTAACCGACTCTATGTAACCCTAACCCTACCCGGTGTCTATATAAACCGGAGGGTTTTAGTCCGTAGGACAACATACACATCAACAATCATACCATAGGCTAACTTCTAGGGTTTAGCCTCCTCGATCTCGTGGTAGATCTACTCTTGTACTACCCATATCATCAATATTAATCAAGCAGGACGTAGGGTTTTACCTCCATCGAGAGGGCCCGAACCTGGGTAAAACTTCGTGTCTCTTGTCTCCTGTTACCATCCGGCCTAGACGCACAGTTCGGGACCCCCCTACCCGAGATCCGTCGGTTTTGACACCGACATTGGTGCTTTAATTGAGAGTTCCTCTGTGTCGTCGCCGTCAGGCTCGATGGCTCCTACGATCATCGATAGTGATGCAGTCCAGGGTGAGACCTTCCTCCCCGGACAGATCTTCGTCTTCGGCGGCTTCGCACTGCGGGCCAATTCGCTTGGCTGTCTGGAGTAGATCAAAAGCTACGCCCCTGGCCGTCAGGTCAGGTTTGGAAGTTTAAACTACACGGCTGACATCCGCGGGGACTTGATCTTCGACGGATTCGAGCCACTGCCGAGTGTGCCGCAGTGTCACGACAAGCATGATCTAGCTCTGCCGCCGAACAGTGCCCTGGAGGCCGCACCCGCATCGGCTCCGACCCCTGATTCGGAGCCAACTGCGTCGATCGAGGATGGGCGGTTGCGCGCCACCTCGGGGGCTGCGACCCCAACAGCGATTGAGCCAAGCACCAGCCCCGTACTCTGCAAGACTCGTGACTCCAAGGAGCCGGACTCCTCTCCGGACTCCGAACCCTCCGCGCCCCTACCGATCGAATCCGATTGGGCGCCGATCATGGAGTTCACTGCCGCGGACATCTTTCAGCACTCGCCTTTCGGCGATATCCTGAAGTCACTAAAGTCTCTCTCTTTATCAGGAGAGCCCTGGCCGGACTACGGTCAGCAAGGTTGGGGTACGGACGATGAAGAAATTCAAAGCCCACCCACCACCCACTTTGTAGCCACTGTCGACGACTTAACTGACATGCTCGACTTCGACTCCGAAAACATCGATGGTATGGATGCCGATGAAGGAGATGATGAAGAACCAGCGCCTACAAGGCCCTGGAAAGCCACCTCATCATATGACATATACATGGTGGACACCCCAAAAGAGGGAGATGGCGATGGAACAGCGGAGGATGACCCCTCCAAGAAACAGCCTAAGCGCCAGCGTCAGCGGCGCCGCTCAAAATCCTGCCAAAACAAACACGGTGATTCGAGCACGGGAGATAATAATACTCCGGGAAACGCCGAAGAAAACCCCCTCCAGCAAGATTTAGCACAAGAGGATGGAGAAACCAGCCCTCATGAGAGAGCAGCAGACAAAGATGTCGAGGACGATAATTATATGCCTCCCTCCGAAGACGAGGCAAGCCTCGACGACGACGAATTCGTCATGCCAGAGGATCCCATCAAGCAAAAGCGTTTTCAACGCAGGCTTATGGCCACGGCAAGAAGCCTCAAGAAAAAACAGCAACATCTTAGAGCTGATCAAGATTTGCTAGTCGACAGATGGACTGAAGTCCTTGCGGCCGAAGAGCATAAACTCGAACGCCCCTCCAAGAGCTACCCAAAGCGCAGGTTGCTACCCCGATTAGAGGAGGAAGCACTTGATGCGGCCGACCGGCCACCTCGTGGTCGCGACAAAGAGGCCTCTTGGCCCTCCACTCAAGCCGCACCCCATACCAAGGCACGGGAATATGCGCCGGACTTACAAGACATGTTGGAGGACAAGGCAAGGCAAACAAGATCGATCTACAGAGCACGTGGGCGCCCCACAGCTCGAGACGGTAACCATCACGCCGACCACAAATTCGGCGGGGCCGAACACAGTAGACAAGGCTCATTGGAGCTACATCACGATATAGCCCAGTACAGAGGTGCCGCACACCCACTCTGCTTTACAGATGAAATAATGGATCATCAAATCCCTGAGGGTTTCAAACCCATAAACATCGCATCATATGATGGCACAACGGATCCTGCGGTATGGATCGAGGATTATCTCCTTCATATCCACATGGCCCGCGGCGATGATTCCCACGCCATCAAATACCTCCCACTCAAGCTTAAAGGACCAGCTCGGCATTGGCTTAAAAGCTTGCCAACAGGATCAATCAGTTGTTGGGAGGACCTAGAAGCCGCATTCCTCGACAATTTCCAGGGCACTTATGTGCGACCCCCAGACGCCGATGACCTAAGTCACATAATTCAGCAGCCAGAGGAATCGGCCAGGCAATTCTGGACACGGTTCCTAACAAAGAAAAATCAAATAGTCGACTGTCCGGACGCTGAGGCCCTAGGAGCCTTCAAACACAATATCCGCGACGAGTGGCTCACCCGGCACTTTAGACAGAAAAAACCGAAATCTATGGCAGCACTCACGACACTCATGACCCGCTTTTGCGTGGGAGAAGACATCGGGCTTGCTTGTAGCAACAATATGACCAAGAACCCTGGTAATTCGGACACCAGGGACAGTAGTAGCAGGTCGCGTCGCAACAAGCAGAAGCGCCGCATTAACGGCGACAATGCTGAGGATACGACAGTTAATGCCGGATTCAGAGGCTCTAAATCCGGTCAGCGGAAAAAGCCATTCAAAAGGAATCTTAGGGGCCCGTCCAGTTTGGACCGAATACCCGACCGCTTGTGCCAGATACATGGCACCCCCGAAAAGCCAGCCAATCACACCAACAGGGATTGTTGGGTGTTCAAGCAGGCAGGCAAGTTAAACGCTGAAAATGATGACAAGGGGCTCCATAGCGATGACGACGAGGAGCCCCGGCCGCCGAACAACAGTGGACAAAAGGGTCCCACAATTGCGGACGGTGAACATGATATACGCAACCCATGTCCCCAAAAGGGAGCGGAAGCGTGCGTTAAGGGACGTATACACGGTAGAGCCAATCGCCCCAAAGTTTAACCCATGGTCCTCCTGCCCGGTCACCTTTGATCGAAGGGACCATCCCACTAGCATCCGTCATGGCGGATTCGCCACATTGGTTCTAGACCCAATTATTGACAGATTTCATCTCACTAGAGTCCTTATGGATGGCGGCAGCAGCCTGAACCTGCTTTACCAGGATACAGTGCGGAAAATGGGCATAGATCCCTCGAGGATTAAGCCCACCAAAACGACCTTTAAAGGCGTAATAACAGGTGTAGAGGCCAACTGTATAGGCTCAGTCACACTTGAAGTGGTCTTCAGATCTCCGGATAATTTCCAAAGCGAGGAGTTAATCTTCGACATAGTCCCGTTTCACAGTGGTTATCAAGCACTGCTCGGGCGAACCGCATTCGCTAAGTTCAATGCGGTACCGCATTACGCATACCTTAAGCTCAAGATGCCAGGCCCTCGAGGAGTAATTAAGGTCAATGGAAACACTGAACGCTCCCTCCGAACGGAAGAGCACACGGCGGCCCTTGCAGCGGAAATACAAAGCAGCCTCTCCAGGCAGTTTTCTAGTCCGGCCACTAAACGACCGGACACCGTCAAGCGCGCCCGGAGTAACCTACAACAAGACCGCCTGGCATGATCCGAGCCGGTGTAGCAATGCGGTCCCAACCCCAACCCTCCAAAAAGGCGACACCAATACTTTGCGTACATAACTACGCTCTAGAGATACCATGGGCACAGGGGGAGGGGCACCATCATGGCACGCCCAAAACACGGCTTAAACCATACCAGGGGCTACCGATTTTTTAATTTTCTCTTACTTTCAGGACTTCATCCTTCGGAAGGCCTGTTCGGCAGTTCAATTGCCGCACAAACGATGCAAGAACTAGGGAAGCAGACAAGCCACGCCGCACTACGGAACTCCCAGGTGGTCTCTATCACGAGCAGTATACCCGTTCCGCATACTATTCCGCAGCTTGCCCCTGGAACGGACATGTTAACTAGTCCAACCTTCCACTTATTGCATTATTTGTATCGTTCTGCTTTGATCATAGCCCTTTTTAATAAACAATGCATTACCTTTATATATATATATATATATGTGTGTTCCTTAACGACATGTTGCACCCGTACACGTTGGTACGGCCAAAATACGCCAGGGGCTTTAGTACCCCTCAATATGGTGTGAGAAGTCCGAACACTTTAACAAGTGCGGCACCCCGAACTTATAGCATTATATGCATCGGCTCCGAATCATGTCTTGGGTCAATAGTTGGGTTTTCCCAGCTCCTATGTTTTGGTGCCTTATGTTCCTCTATATCGGCTAAGGTAGCACTAGTAGAACCACTGCGATTGTGCCCCAGTTGAGCTGGGTCAAGCACCTTAGTGGAGAAAGCTAAAACTGACTGTCATGATGAAGCGAGAGCTAGTCGCTGTTCGAGAGGTTTTTTCGAGTCCCTAAAGACTTATGCCGCTTAGGGCGAGGAGCCGGCTCTGTCCGGCCAAGGCATGGATAGCGCCCCGAACTCGGTCCTCCAAATACCAGGGGCTTCGCCGAAATTTAAAATTATAGAATTCTATGGCTAAGTGAGAGTGTTCACGCATTGTAGTCCGATTGCCTTGTTCGTTGGGCTAAGCGCCTCCCTCAAAGGACCCAAACATGGGGAAAAGAGCGCTCAGGTTTATCCCCGAACACCCCAGCACCAGCGGTACGGGGGCAGAAGCCGACGACTCGCCATCTCTCAGAATTGATAAACAGCCGCACAGAAGGTAATATTTTAAATTCCAACAGCATTGCTTAGCGCATATAAACAAGTTTTCAGCGCACGGGACAAAACGAGCAAGTTTCACTCAAAAATTACATCCCTGGAACATTCATCCGCCACAAGGCGGGCACCCTTCAGAACATCCTTATAGTAATTCTCGGGCTTGCGATGCTCCTTCCCCGGCGGTGGCCCATCCTTCACAAGCTTCTCAGCATCCAGCTTGCCCCAGTGCACCTTAGCACGGGCAAGGGCCCTACCGGCACCCTCAATGCAGACGGAGCGCTTGATGACTTCAAGCCTTGGACAGGCCTCCACCAGCCGCCGCACCAGCCCAAAATAGCTCCCAGGCAGAGCCCCTCCAGGCCACAGCCGAACAATGAGGCCCTTCATGGCCTGTTTGGCCGCCTTGTGGAGCTCGGCCAGTTGCTTCAGCTGGTCGCTCAGGGGCACGGGGTGTCCAGCCTCAGCATACTAAGACCAGAACACCTTCTCCGTTGAGCTGCCCTCCTCGGCTCGATAGAATGCGGCGGCATCGGACACACTCCGGGGAAGATCTGCGAACGCTCCTGGAGAGCTCCGGATTCGGGTAAGTAACAAGTAACTCACATTTACGTGTTTGCTTTGCATAAAGAATGCCTTACCCGCTGCTATCTTCTTCACCTCATCCAACTCCTGGAGGGTCTTCTGGGATTCGGCCTTGGCAGACTTGGCATTTTCAATAGCCACCGCGAGCTCGGACGCTCGCATCTTTGAGTCAAGCTCCAAACTCTCATGTTTTCCATGAGAGCCCGGAGCTCTTGCCGCACCTTGCCAACCTCGGCCTCATACTTCTCCCGCTCGGTGCGCTCCGAGGCTGCCCTCTTCTCGGCCTCATCCAGCGCTTGCTTAAGGGTCGCCACCTCAGACGTGGCCCCTAAAATAGCCATGATAATCCTGTCATTCTTTGTAATTGCACCTTTTTATATATATTTAAAAACAAGGTATTTCTTACCTTCGTTGTCCTCGAGCTGCTTCTTGGCACGACCGAGCTCTTGCTCGGACCGCTCGAGATTCTGCTTTAGCGTGTCCACTTCCGCAGTCAGTGCGGCGGACGCAAGCAGAGAAGCCTGCATATGCATATCGACTCCTTTTGTTAGACTCCTGCGAATTTTATTTGATCCTCTATTCGGCTTTTCTTCCCGAATGCCAAATAGAGCATTAGGGGCTACTGTCTATGCGGTAATATTATTTACACATTCTTTACTTACCTCAAAGCCTGTCAAAAGGCTAGTACAAGCTTCAGTCAGTCCGCTCTTGGCGGACTGAACCTTCTGGACCACCGCACTCATAATGGCACGGTGCTCCTCGTCTATGGAGGCGCCTTGGAGCGCCTCCAACATATTGTCCGGCGCCTCCGGTTGGACGGGGGCCATCGGCACAGTGGGCTGGCTCCTCTTGGAAGGAGGTCGCCCGCCAGACTTTGGAACCTTTGAAGGTTCCGGAGCAGTGTCCGGCCTAGAACCGGACTTGGAGCCCCGGGGGTTTCATCCCCTTTACTCCTGGAGTCCGGGAGGTCGCCTTGCGGCGCCTCCAGGACCACCTCCTCCCGGCTTGGAACCTGTTGGGACAACACTTCGGTGTAGTCCGTAGGGCGGGGGGAGGAAGCCGTCGGAAGCGAGTTCACATCCGACGAGCCCAGTGAGCCGCTCGACGACGCGTCGAGACGGTCTTTTGGTGGGCTGCATAAACATATTTGACATGAAGGAAAGTTGTGCAATAAACGAATACTATGAATTACTCTGGTACCCGGATACTTACGATTTGGCCAGGGGCTTGGCCCTAGGCGCCCACTCCTCTCCGCCGCTGTCGGCATCGGTGGAGCAGTCCAGAGGAAGGGTTTTCCCCTTCTTGGACCCTTCGGCCTCCCCAGTAGGGGCGGCCTTCCTTTTCTTCCCTTCCCCCGCTGGAGGGGGAGGGGTCTCTTCTTCCTCCTCCTCGTCTTCGCGGGAGGAGTGCATCTTGGATTCGTCGAATGATGAATCCGACACCTCCGGTCGTCGGCACTCTTTCGAGTCCCCGTGGCCTTCTTCTTGACCTTCTTCTCCGGCACCACATAGGGTGCCGGAACCAGCAGCCTCGCCAAGCGAGCATCCGCTGGGCCTTCGGGCAAAGGGGCCGGACAGTTGATCTGTCCGGATGTCACCTGCCAATCCTGTCAAAGGAAAGGGAGCTTAGATCCCGCATGGAGTCAAACTATGAAAAACTGACACCCTGTAAAAGGAAAAAAGCAGCTTACCGCAAGAGCGTGATGCTGCGCACTGAATCCGCGATCCTCAGTAGCGGATGCGGCAGCCTCGGCGCCCTTGAAAAGAACCTTCCAGGCATCTTCGTACATCATGTCGAAGAGCCTGCTCAGAGTTTGGTGCCGCGCCGGGTCGAACTCCCACAGGTTTAAAGCCCGTTGTTGGCACGGGAGGATCAAGCGGATGACCATAACCTGGACTATGTTGACAAGTTTGAGCTTCTTGTCCACTAGGGTTTTGACGCATGTTTGGAGTCCGGTCAGCTCTCCTTTTTTACCCCACGACAGGCCCGTCTCTTTCCAGGACGTGAGCCGCGTTGGGGGTCCGGACCGGAACTCGGGGGGTGCGACCCATTCGGCGTCGCGCGGCTCGGTGATGTAAAACCACCCCAATTGCCACCCCTTCAGGGTCTCCACAAAGGAGCCCTCGAGCCATAGGACGTTGGCCATCTTGCCCACCATGGCGCCTCCGCACTCCTCCTGGCTGCCGCACACCACCTTTGGCTTGACGTTGAAAGTCTTGAGCCATAGGCCGAAATAGGGGCGGATGCGGAGGAAGGTCTCGCACACGACGATAAACGCCGAGATGTTGAGGACGAAGTTTGGGGCCAGATCGTGGAAATCTAGGCCGTAGTAGAACATGAGCCCCCGGACAAATGGGTGGAGAGGGAAGCCCAGTCCATGGAGGAAATGGGGAAGGAACACCACCCTCTCATGGGGCCTAGGGGTGGGGATGAGCTGCCCCTTTTCGGGGAGCCGGTACGCAATGTCGTTAGACAGGTATCCGGCCTTCCTCAGCTTTTTGATATGTCCCTCCGTGACGGAGGAGACCATCCACTTGCCTCCCGCTCCGGACATGGCTGGAGAAGGTCGAGGTGGGGAGTGCGGACTTGGGCGCTGGAGCTTGAGTGCGCAAGAATGGATAGGCGAAGGAGGAAGAAGGCGTAGGTGAAATGGTGGATCTTTATCCCCTTATATGGGTGGACGCAACTACATGTCCCCACCAGCCTGGTAAAACTCGCTTATCTCCCAAGCGCCGTAATCAATGGCGCAGTTGGGTTACCCACGCCCGTATTGATGAGAATCCCGGAATAAGGGGACACGATCTTTGCTTTAACAAGACATGCCAAGGAAACCGCCTCGCATAACACGCTAAGATGGGGCAGTAAAACGGTTCGAATAAAGGCTTGGCCGTGGTGTGATGTCACACTACGGAATACGTCAGCAGATTAGATTTGTGTAAATATTATTCTCCCTATGGAAATATGTGGAAACTTATTTTGCAGGGCCGGACACTATCTTTGTGTTCAAAATCTTCTATGAAGTACTTGGAGGAGGAACCCGCCTTGCAATGCTGAAGACAATATGCGCGCCGGACTCGTCGTCATTGAAGCCTGGTTCAGGGGCTAATGCATCCCTCCTAGGAAAGATTTGTAGCCCAGCGGGGCGGAGAATAACAAGTTGACCTTGCCTGGGTATTCCTCAAAAAGACATATAGCTGGGCTAGCCATTTTCATCTTGAAAAAAAATTATTATTTGGGCTGGATATCTGGCCTGGGCTAGACGGGCCACAGCCCGCCCAGTTAATACCCTGCTCTCCTCTGAACAACAACAAAATCATCGCCAAGAAAAACTTTGCAGTGCTCATGCCTCAAAAACACAAATACTACTCGAGTTTCTTGGTCCCAGCTATCGGCCGCACCTTGTGCAATTCTCTCGTTTATATTGACTACATAGGTTGATAATGGTGTGGGACCGTGATGTTAGGAAACCAGGAGAAAGCAAAAAAAATATAGTTGTACATAATAAGGAGGCACTTGCGTACATACGGCTATGGCCCTAGTGGGTCCCTAGTGTCATCCAGTCAAAATAAAGTCATCTCCTGAATCCTCATTGAGGGAGTCCTGGATTAGGGAGTGTCTGGATGGCCGGACTATACCTTCAGCCGGACTCCTGGACTATGAAGATACAAGATTGAAGACTTCATCCCCTGTCCGGAAGGGACTTTTCCTTGGCGTGGAAGGCAAGCTTGGCAATACGGATATGCAGATCTCCTACCATTGTAACCGACTCTATGTAACCCTAACCCTACCCGGTGTCTATATAAACCGGAGGGTTTTAGTCCGTAGGACAACATACACATCAACAATCATACCATAGGCTAACTTCTAGGGTTTAGCCTCCTCGATCTCGTGGTAGATCTACTCTTGTACTACCCATATCATCAATATTAATCAAGCAGGACGTAGGGTTTTACCTCCATCGAGAGGGCCTGAACCTGGGTAAAACTTCATGTCCCTTGTCTCCCATTACCATCCGGCCTAGACGCACAGTTCGGGACCCCCTACCCGAGATCCGCCGGTTTTGACACCGACACTCATGTTCATTGACGATGTTAACAATGTTTGGTGCCACGGCGAGCGCAACAACTCGAAGGACAACGGAGAGGGCCTCGTGGGCCCTACGGATGGTCTGATACAGCGCCCGCTACTCATTCAGGAAGCCAGGATCATCGGACACCTATGAGCACCTTTGAGAAACTGAGACGGCATGAAACGGTAAGGCCGCGCTTGGGAGCTCTAGTTTATTTCAAACCTGTATTAACATACAAGTGTAATTTACTCGTCATCGAAAACAACGCGTAAAATACAGGCGTAATAAAACCAAGGGCCCAAGGTCTGTAAGTAAAACTGGCAGGTTACGCGTGTAATTTGAGAGACCAGTGTATATTTTACGAGCACTGCTATATGGACGACATTACCAGACGATACATGCACGACGTGCGTATAATGCCATCCATGGGCAAGGCTGAAACAACAGCTAACAGCTGGATTGGCAATCCTCCGAGTGTCGTTTAGCATTTTTATCATGTGCCAAGTACTTCCGATATTTTACTAGTCGAAATCGACCAACCAAGCGCCTTCGCCCGAGACCATCTGCTTTAATTTACAAGCGTCAGTTTTACAAGCGGTTTTGGTTGGAAAATGACGATCCAATGATGGCCTAATATCATGAGTTGGTCGGAAGATCATATGGTTTCACGTCTAACCTACCCGACTTGTCGTATAGGCTATGAATGAAACATCAGACGATGAACTTCTTAAGCATGGAAACAACAGAAGAGGATGATCTTGTTAACAAGCAAATCACTGGCATTATATCGACATGCAAAACAATACGAAGCATTATTCTCCGGAGGCACGGTGAACAGCTCGTGATGCCGCATGCCACAACATTCCAAGCTCAACTTTGCAATCAAACACAAGGCCTGGCATTACATAGACAATATTCAGAACAAACTCTTAACACAGGAATATCTCAGTAGAGTAACTATTTACTTCTAAACTGAACACAGGAATAGGAAAAAACACTCGACGCTGCTCACAGCAAGGGCGTCCCACTCAAAAATATCAAATGCATCTCTTCTCGCTAACATCAATGAGAAAATTTTGACAAGGTTTTCCAATTCCAATATACTAAACTAACGTCTTCTTGCTAACATCAATGATTAAACTTTGACAAGATTTTCCCATTCAAAATATGTAATGCCTATGATCGTGGAGTCCTGTCGCTTCTTGCTAACATCAATGATTAAACTTTGACAAGCTTTTCCCATTCAAAATATGTAATGCCTATGATTGTGGAGTTCTGTCGCTTCTTGTACTTGTTTGGGCACTTCTTGCCCAGGGCACTCCATGTGTTGTTAAATTGCCAATGGTATCTGCAGACTAGTCATGTCATCGGTGTCTAATATTTATGGCACCGGCTGTAGCAATGGACGGATTCGGTGCCAAACTAAGAAAAGGTGAAATTGGCACCTCTTTTGGCCTACATACTGGAAGGCCTAATACTCTGTAAATCGTCTGGGTAATTCCTTCTGTAATGTAGCGCAAACAATGACTTCTTCTTTCTGCAAAGTGGAACGACCAACTGGACCCAGTAATGCAGCAGTTTGCCTTGGACACATTGGCTCCTTTTGTGCATTTGAACTAAAATTGAAGTCCAAATAAAACCGAGCTTTAATTTTGATATCCCTGTAAGCAACAAAAGGTATAAGGGAAACAATTACTGAGAAATAACGGTTGATGACTTGTACTCCCAGAAGAAAAACATCTACTGATCTACCTTATCTTAATGGGAAACAAAGCAGGAGAGTAGCAATTCTCAATCAGTGTGATTCATTCATATTAACTGAGACATTATCGTAACAATGCATTGTTTCAAGATGTATAAAGAACGAAAAAGCAGAAAAGTATCATTCCTAAAACAATGCGACTGATTCATTTTAACAGAGACATTATCTTAACATACCTTGGTTAAACATGTAGAAAGAACTACAAAGTAGGATAGTACCATTTGTAAAACACTATAAGTCTGTAACTGATATATAATAACAGAGACATTATCTGAAAAATACATTTCTTAAACATGTACTCCGGCCGATCCCTAACAGAAATGGTACTCCTGCCGATCCCTAACAAGTGTTTGCAGTTTTGAACTAAGATTCAGTTCTAGGGTAGAGTGGTCGCAAGAACAGTATGTGCTTCCATCTACTTATAAAGGGGGCAATGCAGAGTTTGTTGTAACAAAGCAACAAACCTCATGTCTGGGTTGGTTCCATTTTTGTTCACTACTTAATGGAAAAAGACAGCAATACAATAGCTTCAATTCAACATTTATTTAAAACAGTACCAATACAAGTACCACAACATCTCAAAGCACACTGCACAATCATGTGGATGAAGGCATGTACTGACCTTTCATGAGACCGACAATGATAAAATACGAATCTGCCAACACGAATAGGAAATCCAATCTCGTTTTGTGCAGTTGCATTGAAATCAAGCAAAGTGTTTCACGTAGCGAAGCAAAATATCGCAATAGCAACAAGTTGAATAGATATCCCTGTATAAACAGAGGCAAAAAAGGAATCAATTACTGGCTAATAAAGGAGGATGAAACATGCGGCCACAAAAATGGTAATCCCACCAATCCCTAACAAGTGTTGCAGTTTTGAAATAAGATTCAGTAGTTAATTCTGAGAGTGGCATCAATTACTGGCTTATAAAGGGGGTGATGCTGAATTTGTTGTAACAAAGCAACAAGCATCATGTCTAGGTTGGTCCCATTTTTGTTCACTACTTAATGGGAAAAGACAGCAATACAATAGCTTCAATTCATCATCTATTTAAAACAGTACCAATACAAGTAGCACATCATCTCAAAACACAATGCACGATCATGTGGATGAAGGCAAGTACCAACCTGTCATGATGCACACAAGATCACGTACGAATCTGCCAACACGAATAGGAAATCCAATCTCGTTTTGTGTAGTTGCACTGAAATCAAGCAAAGTGTTTCGCGTAGCGAAGCAAAATGTCACAATAGCAACAAGTTGAATAGATATCCTTGTATAAACAGAGGCAAAAAAGGAATCAATTACTGGCTAATAAAGGAGGATGAAACATGCGGCCACAAAAATGGTAATCCTTCCAATCCCTAACAAGTGTTGCAGTTTTGAAATAAGATTCAGTAGTTAATTCTGAGAGTGGCATCAATTACTGGCTTATAAAGGGGGTGATGCTGAATTTGTTGTAACAAAGCAACAAGCATCATGTCTAGGTTGGGCCCATTTTTGTTCACTACTTAATGGGAAAAGACAGCAATACAATAGCTTCAATTCATCATTTATTTAAAACAGTACCAATACAAGTAGCACAACATCTCAAAGCACACTACACAATCATGTGGATGAAGGCCTGTACCGACCTTTCATGAGACGACCAACATAAAATACGAATCTACCAACACGAATAGGAAATCCAATCAAGTTTTGTGCAGTTGCACTAAAATCAAGCAAAGTTGCCGGTGTGACATTTAAGTTTTCTATAGCAACAAGTTGAATAGATATCCCTGTTTTAGGAGGCAAAAAAGAAAACAATTACTGGCCAACAAAGGAGGATGAAACATGCGGCCACAAAAAGAAGCATCTACCTTATCTTGATGGAAAACAAAGTATAGAATAGTAGCATTTCTAAAACGGTTGCATTGATTCATATTAACAGAGAAATTCTTTTAAAACAGATCAATAGTTAATTCTGAGACTAACAACAGCAAAATAGCTGCATGGGACATGCCAGCACCATGTGCGTCCACACGTATAAATGGGTGATGCAGAGTATGTAGCCAAGCAGTATATATGCGCTGGTCCCATATTTGTTCTCTTTGAACCTTCTTCCTATGTGAGGGCAGCAAATCTAGTCGTGCACAAACTACCCGACCCCCAGTTTCTTTCCCTTTTCAACAAAGAGATCGGTTCCTTACAGATGTGTGTACTGGGTTACCCCCTTTTTCCCTTTTCGACCTACAAAGCGGCTGGATAGCCAGTCTATACTACTTTCTGCCCCTCCTTTCCTCATTGAACCACGTCCTAGATTCTTGCTCCAGCCCACCGCACCCTTCTTTCCTCTTTGAACCAAGACCTAGATTCGACTACAGATCGAAAAAGATCCACATGGAGCTAGATCAACGACGATTTCAAAGAAACTTATACCTTAGGGTCGTCGGGATGTGGCAAGGCATGCGGCGGGAGGCCGGATCTGCCCACACTACGTACGATAGTGAGGAAGAAGGGGTCGGTGGCCCTGCCGCACAGGCGCTGGGTGAAAGAGAAGAGCGCAGCCGGCAATGGATTGCCTCCCTCGCCGAAGGCGATAGAGTGAACGCTGCACCTCCTCCCCTTCCCGATGCGACGGGATACGGACGCCTCCTTCACCAGCTGTGAGGGGGGAGAGAGTGACAAGAGGCCAATGTAGTCTTGTTTAGATCTGGTGAAGAGAGGGTGAGAGACTGTGAATATAGCAAACCCTAGCAAATGAACGCTGAGCCTCCAGCATGTAACATATATGTAGTGCGGGGAGCGTGTGGAGAGTGCAAACCCTAGCGAACAAGCGCTGAGGCTCCCGCTTATATATATACTATTGTAGTATGGATTGAGCTCCGGTGCCTTCACTGCACCCGCTTTTGGCTGTATGACAGGTGAGCCAGCCACATTTTGGGCCCACCTGTCGTAAATCCAAAGGCAGGTGCACTAAGTCAATGAAGCTACGTCCATATAGTACTCTCGTGTATACGACTAATATATAGTGGAGTGGTTTTCTTATTCTCTCCATAACAATCGTTTTAAATTGTGTAAGTACGAAACAAAACTCTTTATTTAATGTACAGTGAAGAAAACTAGTACTACTTCCGATGAACTAACGATCCACGCCCACGCGTCCTGGTCGCACTTCCTGTCCTTCACGTGTGGTACACTACTCTCCCTTAAGAAAACTCGATCAAAAACACGCCCCTGCTTCCAGGTCGCGAGATTCGTCGCGCACACACACATAGACATAGACATGCATATCCGTGTTTACGTAAAATTCCATTTCCATCTCCATCTCCAATCATATTTGTCCAACTGGCACATTATTTACGTTGTTAATTATATACGCAGCAATATTAGCGTACAACATCTCTTGTTTGCGCACGTCCGGACCGCTGCCACGACCGGTCCTGACCAACCCGAACCCTCTTCATCACCCGCACGTGCTTCCCACCCGAAATGGTCAGTGCCGCATTCATGCCTGGCCAGAGCGGACGCGACCTCTCATTGGCGCCGGCATTGAAGCGGCACCCCGGTCGAGAGAGCGTCGCCCGCGCCGCTTCCTGGTGCACGCGGCTGCTCCGCGTTCAAAGGTCGCAATAGTCGGCTACAACATGCGCGATCTCTTCAAGTAGTAAGTTCTTGGGAGTCCGTGCTACAGCTAGCTGTCCTCCCACAACTCGTCAATCTCTTCCAGTAGTGCTAATACTCCATGGCGCGATCCATCGACAAGTAGGCGAGAAAGTTATGGTATACTACTCGGTTTGCGGTGAGTGGCATGCCGAGCGACCGTGTGGGGTCGAGCCGTGGAGGAGGGTGAGACACGAACACGACAGACGTGATTTAAACGTTGGTTTTGCTCGATGGCGCGATCCAACAAAACAAAATGTTGGTTTCTCTCCGTTTCCATTTTTTCTCCGGAAAAACGGAAACTTTTCCCCTCCATTTTCATTCCTATTCCAAGGTTGCCCCGTTACAACATTCCATCAAACACAAAGGAAAACTAACACGCATGCTGATGCATCTTAATGATTCACAGATCATAGCCAATATTTACTTCACAACTAAAGAAAAAAGTTGTGAGAGCATGTACGATAGAAAAACTACTGATGGGGTCACTACGACTTAAACCCTAAACCCTAAACATGATTTAATTTCCTGGCCAGGTAGAACCTGTCGAAGGAAAGACGGCTGGCATCCTCGGATCATACGATGCTTTTGTGCAGTTCCACTAAAATCGACCTGAGTATCCCTGATGGCAAAGATATTGAAGAAGTGTGATTAGAATAATAGTACTGGCACTAGTTCATGAGACATAAACTCATCACAAGTAGAAGCCGGTAGAAGTAGAGAAAGATCGACATGGAGATGGAGCTACGGCAGTGGAGCAAGCCGGCTTTAAAAGGAAGATGGACTACCTAGGATGTCGGGCTGTAGCTAGAAGGGTGGTTGGGACGCGGCATCGGCCCATACTGCGGTGACCCCCGATTGGGACGCACCGACTATGGGTTTTCTCCCTCGCCGGTGTCGACCGCGTCTATGCAGAACATTGTTCCCTTCCCCCAGCTGCGGGATCAGGCCCGTCGTTCTATGCTTGTGAAGAGAGCAACCTAAGCAAGCAGGCTTGTAGCTTAGGCTCCTGATATTGTATATATAGTGGTTTCCTTTTTCTCTCCATATCAACCATTTTATATTGCGTACGTGTCATTCAAGAGTGAAATGATGGTTGCTTCTTCCGACTAACTTACTGTGTGATTTGACTGCTCCTTAGTGGCCCCTACACGTACTCCCCCTACGTGTATGCAACAGTCACACGTACACATGGATGCAAAAACGGGCGCGACGCCCTAATGCATGCATGTCCGAGCACACAACGGAACACACACGGTCACGCTCAAGTGCTCAACCTATACGTGCATGCACACACATACTCAGTCAGGGTGAGCTAGTGACCGTATGAACACCGGAAAATATATATATTGAACGCAATGAGCGTATTATGAAGTCCACTGGCCATATTTTTACAAATATACAGTGACAGACAGTGTATTTATCTCATTTGAAATTAAGCCATATTAACCGGAGAGGAGGCAGCATGGACTAGCATTACTTTGTTGTGTCCCGTCAACTTGCCGAACGAGGAGAAGGTTGCAGGACGGGAGAAGCTTGCGCACAGTGGATCGCAGGACAAGGAGAAACCTTTGACTAATGCAAGCTCTCCCTCGCTCAGGCGGTGGACGTGCAATAGTTAATTCGGTGTCAGATTGCCAGAAGCATACACTATAGTACTAGTGCTATTATTGTTCGACTTCCCGAACAGCCAAGCGCAAAGTTTACTACTACTACTACTATAGTCCATAAAGGTACGTACTATACTAGTACTAGGAACCAGATGGAGGAGCGTCTGCACTCTTATTATAATTTTAAAATGTGATAAAGCAATCTTCAACACATTTGGTTCTCTTTGAGGGTTCTCGCATGTGATAATGGAAGTTGATTGCATGGAACACTCGCCACAATTCTCGCTTAATTCTGGCTCATATCCTGTTACAAATAGTAGCGCTCAGTAATATTTCCTCTTTTTTTGTTATTCAGCATGTAAACAGGTCAGCAAACCTTGCGGCGCATCTTCGTGCGAACCGTGCATGCTGCACTTTGAATGTGGCCGAGAGCTGGCTTGATGAAACACCTCGCTTCCTACTTCTTTTTTGCGGGGTACCTCGCTTCCTAGTGACCAGTGTCTTGGATGATCGTCCTAAGAATGCTTATATATGAATAAAGCTATCTCATTTACTCGCAAAAAAGATTAAGCCATATTAACCGGAAAGGAGGGAGTATGGACTAGCACTACTTTTTGGTGTGTCCCGTCAACTCGCAGAATGAGGAGAAGCTTGCAGGACAAGGTGAAGCTCGCTTATGCCTTTTGACTAATGCAACCTACCCTCAGTGGACATGCATCAGTCCATTCGGTGTCAGATTGTCAGAGGCATACACTGTAGTAACCAACATGCAGAGTACAATCATTGTTCGACTTCACGAAGGGGCGAAGAGCCAAGCACAGTAGTACGCGTACTTGGTTTTGCACCTTCATACTACTCCACCCTCCATCACAGTTTACAGGGCGTGCTTCATTATGATGCATTTCTCTCAATGTATTTCCACCACCAGAGAGACTTTAGACGCATTTGGTTTAATATTAATGCTCAATTAATTAGGGCGTGGTAACCGCAATCAAGTCCACAATTTTCTCTCCATGTACTATACTACTACGGAGTGCATGCATGTGTGTACCCGGGGTGGAAGCACTGCATGCATGTGTGTACGCATTATTACCTTTAGTAATAGACGCCGTGCTATAACTACCAATGCTATTTTTCAGGCTGATCGCTAGTCGCCTTGGTCCCACAGATTTTTTTTCTTTTTTCTGAAGCACGTTGTATAAACAGTGACGGATGGAGTAGTATGAGTGGATTCAAAGAAGAGCGTATTGATGGTTGCTTCTTCAGAGCAACTTACAGTGGGAAAGGTGGGGCTTATGATTTGACAGCTCATTACTCACTATTAATGCGGCGCAACGACCGGGCTGAGTCTCCCATGCGGTTGTGCACTACCCCCTCGGTTCTTAAATATACTCCGGAGTATTTGTCTTTCTAGAGATTTCAACGAGTGACTACTCAAATATTTGTCTTTTTAGAGATTTCAAATGGACTGGCACATACGGATGTATATAGACATATTTTAGAGTGTAGATTCACTCATTTTGCTCCGTATGTAGTCACTTGTTGAAATCTCTGTTAAGACGAATAGAATATTTAGGAACGGAGGGAGTACACATACGAAGCAAAATGAGTGAATCTACACTCTAAAATATGCCCGTTTGAAATTTGTAAAAAGACAAATATTTAGGAATGAAGGAGTATAAGTTTGCGCATGGCACATGGACCCGAATGATGAAGAGGCTTCTGGCAATGCTATCAAGCTTCCATCATTTGTTTACATAATTAACGTACTATACAAAAAAAATCCAGCGACATGAAATTGTACAATGGTGTGAGCTTTCAACTTTTGTTTCGTGTGTCTTGCCATCGATGCTCTTTCGGAAACAATAAAAAACTAACTTCCTTGCTAATGCATGTCAATTATTAGCAGATCAGAGCTAATAATTACATCACAACTGAAGACAAAGTTGTGAGAAGGTGTTAAATTAAAATTGATCCATGCTTTCATTGGTAGCAACGTCCCCCCAGCTCTGTCTAAATCAACAAGGCATGTTGGGAAAAAAGTAGCTGTCTGGAGCATGCAACGTTCCGATAATTTTGTGCAGTTCCACTAAAATAGAGCTGAGCGTCCCTGTTCCAAAGATATCAAGTGTGATTATGATAATAGAGGACTGCTGATGAAACAATAAACACACAAATAGAAGCCGGTCACCTTGCAGTCTCTCTTAAGACTAACTAGTTGGAGAAGATTAGGCTCGGAGTTGGATGAGGAGGATAGAGCAAAACCAATCTCCCTTTGTGCAGTCGCACTGAAATGTAGAGACATTGCCTGTGTGAAATTTTAGTACAACTGCACAAAACACTCTTAAGAAAAAAGTGATTTGTGCAGTTTACCAAAAGGTCGCAATAGCAACGAGGTGAAATGGATAGCCCTGTTTGCAAAAAAGAGGTAGAAAGGAAACAATTACTGGCCAATAACAGTTGATGACACATGCGACGGCAAAAAAGAAGCATATTCCTTGTCCTAAGGGAAGATAACAACACGGTTGTGTTTGTCTAAAACGGTGTGAGGACGAGAATTCAATATGGAAAGTACGCCGGATGAGCTACATTTTGGGCAAAGAACTATGTAAGATCCACATGCAGCTACGTGGGAAAACGGGCAGTGGAGCAAGGCTGGAGGGGATACCTGGAGCAAGGCCGGAGGTCGTCGGGATGTAACTAGGTGAGCGGCGGCGGGCGGAATCTGCGAGCAGGTGGCGTAGGACCTACCGCACCGGAGCTTGGTCAGAGAGAACGGCGTGTACCGCAAATCGGGACGTGCTGCCTCGGCGCTGTCGAACGGAGAAACGATGCACTTCCTCCCTTTCCCCCGGCGGACGGGATGCGGCCGGATCAGTGACCAACGGTGAGAGAGAGAGGCCACCGCACTCCCTTTCCCCCGGTGGACGGGATGCGGCCGGATCAGTGACCAACATTGAGAGAGAGAGAGGCCACCGTACTCCCTTTCCCCCGGCGGACGGGATGCGGCCGAATCAGTGACCAACGGTGAGAGAGAGAGGCCACCGGAGCCTTGTGTGGGATACTCTGAAGAGCGGACTACCTTTTCCTCCATAAAAATCGTTTTATATTCTGCGTACGTGCCATTGAGCGCTATAACTTTATTTAAAAATAACGCGGCAACCCGTCAAGTCGAACTTTGTTTCGTGCACGCGTGGTACACAACCTCCCTAGGTAAACAACCGCTACAGGTGTTCAAATTAGCACGTGGGCTGCCATTTCATAAAGAAATGAGCTCCACCGTGGACCCACGCGGGTGTGGCTGGGCACGAAGCGTGAGTACGTGCACGGTGCACCTATTCTCTTCTTGTATACGGACACCACCTACGTGGGGTTGTGTGAGAGAGATACAAACCTAGAGAGATATAGGGTGTGGGTTCTTGAGAGTTTTTTTGTGGGAGGGGGGGTCAATCAAAATATTTAACATATGCAATGTGTGTGAAATAGAGTATTTGATATAACATATATATAGAGGGGGCGATCCACGAGAAGAGAGTGGAGGTATCATCGGCTTGAGGTGTCCATAGAATCGAAGAGAGGGATGATGTGTGTGTGTGTGCACGCGCGCGATCGATAAAGAGTGCCATCGAATTTGTGTGTGCCCACGTCAAAGATGTAGAGTGGTTGGCCTACTGGAACGTGAGATGGGACATGTGTAGTTTGTCTCTGTGGCATGGATACCTACCTCAGCGCTTGACTATCGGTGTGTGGTGGGGGAAGAGGGAGGTCCAATTAACTATAGAGGTACAATGGCTGGTATAAGTGTGGAGGAGGAGAGAGGCCTACCTCATGTATTAAGGAGATCGATCTGCCTCATGTATTAAGGGAGATCGATCGACATCCATGCATATGTGCAGGAGATGAATAAGGTTGGGAGAGAGACAGATTTAGAGTGTTGGAGGGTGTGGTAGTGGAGTTGCTTCTAACAAATTGTGGGATAGGCTTGCTAGACAAACGGAGGGCACGCCCGCAATATCAATAAGAGAGGAGATGGCTGCTTGTTGTCTGTGCATGTGCGTGTGAGAGACGGGTCAGGAGGCATGCATGAATGATGAGGGGGGACGATGTGGCTGTGGTAAGGAGACGTAACTACATAGGAAGATCAATCGCCCTTTGTTAGAGAAAGGAGAGACATAACTTGTGAGGTACGTCGATTGATCGGGGGGTAGTTAAAGTCGATCTAGGTATATGTTGGGAGATCGATCGGTATACATGCATGTGTGTGTTAGAACAAATAAGGCATGAGGAGAAGGATAGAGAGAGAGGGATGCATGTAGGAGGTGGTACGAGAGGCATACTATATCGAGGGGGAGGAGTGTGCGAGTATGAGAACGATGAAAAGAGTGGTGGGAGTGAGGCATGGACGGTGACAAGAGAAGAGGGGAAGCTTGTGTTTGTGCTAGGCACACCTGGCTAGAGAGGCATATCGATCGATGTGTGCCGTAAATAAGGAGCTGGGGCCTACACACACCATGGGTGAACGACCTAAAGTGAAAAGACGAATTTGCGCGATGGAGCTAGAGAATGCTGAGGGAAGGTGAGAGTGATGCGGGCGTGTGCATGCACAAGAGAAAGTTAGCGCTAGCTACAAAGATAAGAGGGTTGTGTGGGTGTAAAAGACGAATAGAGATCATATATACTTCATTATAAAAAGCGAATTCGGATATTTGAAGAATTTATCATAGTGTTTCAAACCGACGGATGTGTGAATATATATAACGGTGATACACATGGTGTGGTTATGAACATGGTATACTACATTTAATATATTTTATCTCTACTCTTATAAAAACGGAGTTGTTGATGATGGTATGCCTGCCATCCTGCATTATAGGCCGTCTGATTTATATCTGGCGGATAGCAAGGAAACTATGATAGTTGAAGTTGGCAACAATCATGATTGTAGATTCTTATTGAAATAGAGAAACGAATTCAAATTTAGTTCGAATTGCAGCGGTAGTATAGACATTTGGAATGCACTAAAATGTTGGTATGAGTAGGTTACATGCATTATACAGCAAGTGAAAAAATTTAATCGGACATAACATGGATTCATACTCCCTCCTTCCATCTATATAGGGCGTAATGAGATTTTTAAGACCGCCTTTGACTATTGACAAGATTAATAGTACATGACATGCACAATACGAAAATTATATCATTGAAAGAACCTTTCACAGACGAATTTAACGGTGTGCTTTGTGTAAGTTGCATTTCATACATCATTGCTCTAATATTTGGTCAAAGTTAGCATCGAAAAACGCATTAGGCCCTATATAGATGGAAGGAGGGAGTAGCTTTGAATAGCATTTGTATAGTAAAACGGGGCAAGACTCTCTCTTTGTGTGGTGTGAATAGTTTTATTTTTTCGTTTTCTTTTTGGTTGAGGGAAGTGCGAATTGATTTGGTACGTACAAGTACAATATTACTACACGTTAGGCTTGTCCCTAAAATTCAACCCGCGTCTTGTTATATCCCAAAAATTCAGATATCGTGCTCCCAAAACTGGCGCCTTCACAACCCGCGCATTGCTGTCCCGAAATTACAACGCGCGCGAAAACTCCCTCCAGCTGCCAAATCCCGACACGCGAAATCCCCCTTCTAACCCTGAGCCAAAAGGGCCGCTAGTTCAAATCGGTGGGGGGTACTTTGGTAACACACCCTACATTTTGGACAAGCGCGTTCCTAAGTCATGCTTCACCCCCTCCCATCGCCCCCTTTTCGCCATTCGAAATCCCAGGCCGCCATAACCTCTCCGCTCCAGCCGCAAAACCCCACCCTCCTCCGTCCGCCACGTCACCGCTGCCCAGCCGGAGCCTCTTCCCCGATGACGCCATCCACCACAACAGCTCGACGTCCCTCGTCCACCTCCCCGGATGAGGATCCGTCGTCCATCTCGTTGTCCTGCCGGTTCAGCCGTACTGTCCTCCACCTCCAAGGAGCTGCTCCGACGATCGCCTCGTCTATCGCGGATGCTCCATCCCCACAATGCCGCCTTAACCTGCTCCACCGGAACCGCAACATCCTCACCGACTCCTCGGACAAAGCCGAGGCCTTCTCGGCGCCACCAAAGAGGTTGTACACTCATCGCATTGCACCTTCTCCTTAACTCGACCTCCCGGCGCCGACGGTGCTCCATCCCGCACCCCCATGGAGTGGCTATCTTGAAGCCGGCGCCGCAGGCGACATCTCCATAGCGGCTCTCCCCCCAGTGCGAGGCCCCTTCGGCGGCGGCGGCCATACCAGCTGGATCTGCTGCTGCTGCTCTGGCTCTCGCTCGATCGCTCGCTCGCCCAGCTGCTGCTGCTGCTCTCCCCCTCGCTCGTGCTGCTGCTCTGCTCTGATTAAGCCACACTTCAGTCGACTAAATCGACTTTTGGGTCAGTCGATTTTTAGGGGTTGGGGGGGCTCGCCGGAGTTAAGGAAGAACCACCCGCAGCGGGGACGGGGGCTCGCCGGAGAGGTACCCCACTATCTATCTTAGGGTTCAGGGTGGGGGCGGGGGGCCTAGAGGGCTGGCCGGGGCGGCGGTGGCGAGTTGTTTCGGAGCGGCGAGGCGGCGCTGGGGCCAGCGGTTTGGCCGGTGGTGGCTGGCGGCTCAGGGAGGTGCAGGTTGAAGATGAACTGCAGGCCCTCCCTAAACTACATGTCAAGTGCCTCTCTGCTACCATTGCGTTCAGTTTCGACAGTAGCATTCAGATTCCACAGTAAATTTCAGTTTCGACAGTTAAGTTCAGAGTCAACAGTTTTTACCTCATCTGTTGTAGTCAGGTGGTTTTTGGTGATGTTAATTTTACATCCATTTTACATCATCTATTGGAGATGCTATTAGAATCCCACTTGAGATTGACGATGTCTCTCTTGTGCTGCTTCAGCCTTGACATCTTACGGCTCACCGGAGCTGCTCCAACGACAGAACGATCCATCACAACAGAGCGGTGCCCTGGACGCTATCTACAGATTCCTCAGATCTTCCTCCACACCTTCGACAGCCACCTCTGCCTCAACTGCTTCAGCGACCAACCCAATGATGCTGAGGTCGACACAGCTACGGCAAAGAGGTTGTACACTTGTTGCATCACTTATTACTATACAATCACGTCGATCCATTAGGGCTATTTTGGTTCAACGGAAAAACATCGATCCACTGGTTGTTACCATCACTCTAAATTTCTGCATGCTCTCCTTACATAATCTCACCATATTTTTTCGTATGCATGTCAGATATTGTACATAGTCATGCTGAACATGTAGAGAAAAGAGAAGAGTTTTGCGTGACAATACAATGTCATGCAGACATCGCTCCATGGTGGGTTCAATGGCAAACCCTCCCCACCCCTCTCCAGATTGTAATCCAGAGGAAGATATCTGTTCTGAGGCGGATTCGGACGCCGCTGACCACTCCTATTTACCCCCCAAGGTGTTTGCTCTACCTTGGCATGATGATGTTAGTCATATCATGCATATGTTGCCTTGCAGTGCCTACTTTTGACATCATATATGTCATCTACTTAGTTTAGACATGTTCTGTAATGCCACCTATTTAGTTTCTATATCATATATGAGAATTATGCAATCTCATGTCTTTTAGCCAGCCATAATATATGTGAAATCTGCAATGCCATCCTGTTTAACCGGGCATCATATATTTGAATGATATCTTGCCCATCCTTTTCTTCATTACATTTCCATTTGTCGACAATGTTTGTACATTAAACTACTCTTCCTGTGAATCAGCCATTTGGGTGGGAGATGGAAAAATCTGGAGTGAAAACAAGGCCTTCAGAGCAGACAGTGCTACCTGTCGAAGCATATCTCTTGTTGGGTCCCGATAGCTCCTCAAAGATAGATTCAGAGATAGATGACCAGTCCTATTCCCCCACTGAGGTGTATGCTCTAACTTGGCATGGTTATACTGCTCATATCATGCATACGGTGTCTTGCATTGCATAGTTTAGACATCATATACACAATATTCAACACCATGTTCTTAGTTCAGACATCATATTGAATGCCCTCTATTTAGCATATAAATCACATATGTGAATTAAATGATGCAATCCTGATTACTTAGATAACATGTAGGTGAATTATGTCATGCGATCCTGTTTAGTTATTCATCATATCTTTGAATTATGTTATGCTATGCTATCCAGTTTAGATAGACATCATATATGTGAAATTATGTCATGCTATCCGTTTTAGTTAAACAATATACATGTCAACTATTTCATGCCCTCTTTTCTCCACACAATCTATTGCATCTGTCTCTCATACAATGTCTGTACATTCAACTATGTTTCATGTTTATCAACAATTTGAATTGGAGCGGGTGATGCCAGTATCTAGCAGACTAAAAACACGGTCTTCAAATAAAATAGTGCTACCTCTTGGTGGAGATAGCACCCCGGTTGTACATGCACAAGAACCAGCCCTACCACACATAACCCAAACTCTCGCAGATTATACCCCTACTACGATGGACAGAGAACCAGCTTCACCCAATCTAACCCCAACCCCAGCCCATAGTAACCCAGTTCATGTTGACACAGCACCATCTCCACCACAGAGCTCCAAAACAAGAGCAGTTAGTAAGGCAGCTCCAGTGCCCAAAGGGCCAATACTATCACGGCGAACCCCAACTCCACCAGTTAGTACGCCTATTCCTGTGGAGGAAGCACAACCAGCTAGTCGTAGTTTAGCATCTATCGCATTTGATGTTGTTAAATCGTATGTGCGTATCTTCCCATCTTGGAAATATTATACTGAAGATGAAGGAAAATGCCAGTTGCAGGTGTTTGTCCAGGAGTTATGTGTAAGTAATGTTATTCATGGCAATTACTTTGCTTCGTCCCATACATCCTACCTTTGTGATGGTTGTAATACAGAAAATTTTCCCATTTTTCTCTATAGAGAAGGACCGATTTGGAAACTCAGGATGAGGTAACCTGTGCTAATACCTCTGCTATCTTCAAGAATGCTTGGTGGCAGTATCGGAATTACCTGAAGAAAACATACTTTACCGGCAAAGAAACTCATCAAATTCCCTTACATTCTCCGGAGACACATTTACTAGACGATGACTGGGAACGCCTTGTTCTGTACTGGTCTCGAACCAAGAATTTGGTAAGGTCTATGAGCTCATTTTCTATTTTTAAGTATTGTATTCTTGCGTCTTACTGTACTCTGTTCATGTAGAACAAGTGCCTAAACCTGAAGAACAACTGTTCTAATTTAAGATTCCATTGCTACCATAGGACATAGATATATGTTTTTTGATGCTTTTGTTATGTACTAGTACTTGGCAATAGAAGACTTGGTAGTTTAATCCTGTCCACCTTACTAATGAACTGGTTCACTGAAATGAGTTTCATATACTAGTACATGCTAAACTTGTTATGTGTCTACTTGTTTCTTCTTTTAGAATGCTAGCAGAATATTGGGAAGAGTGCCTTATTATGCAACGGTAAAGGAAGTAATGCAGATAAGGTTCAGGATAGTGACACATCCTGTCTTGGTTTAGTGTTGGAGTTACGGGCCACTACCGCTTGCACAAGCTATTCAAACTCACTGTCTGAATCAGTTCGGTTTCTTGAGTCTCAACTACAAGCTGAAAGACATCGATCAGCTGTGCTGCGACAAGAAGCGGAAGGACTGTGGAAGTCCCTGGAGCATTTAGATGCATACTTTCTGGTGCAACAACAAGAATTGGAGGATTTTAGCGCCAAACAGGACAAAGCTAATCAGCTTGCTAAGCTTATTGCCAGCATGGTGGATACCCAGGATAACGTTTCTTGAGCTCTTCTGAAGTTGTTTCAGTTATGCTCTTGTTTTGCTACCGCGTTTATTTGCACTGGTGGCCAATTTTGACGGCCAGTGTATATGATATGCTGCTGTGTTCCCTATATTTGCACTGGTGGCGAACTTTGATGCCCAGTGGATGTAATATGTGTAATAGCCGTGATAGCCTAGCGTTAGTTGCTTGCTTATTTATTTCCTTGTTGTCTTGTGTATTTGTTTGCTTGTAGTCATTGCAGTTCTTTTTCCGCGGTTAACTAGTGGCTGCAGTAACCTATTTTTTAAAACTAGGCCACAATGACCATGGGCTAATGTTTACTGTAGTGACACTGGGCCTCCTATGGGCCGTAGAAACAGTGGGCCTTCTACGGGCCGTATCATCGATGGGCCTTATACGGGCCGTATGATTGATTGGCCAAACATGGGCCAATAACAGGCCGCATTATGGCTGTAAACGGGCTAGAGATGGAATCGTCCATTCATGGGCCGACCGTAACAGGCCATCGTTAATAGGCCGTATTTGCTGACGCTATGAAAACGGCCCAACGTATTAACGGACCACAAACGGGCCAATTGTAACCACGGGCTGAATTTGGCCCACAAGCAGAAAATGACAGTAACGGGCTGTAAGTAAACGAATGCTGGAAATGAGCCCAAGAAGAAATGGGCTCTAAGAAGGCCGAAAGATAACATGGGCTGGAAACGGCCCAACGGAATAACGGGCCGTTAATGGGTATAAAGTGATACATTGTTCATTACGGGCCAGTTTCACCATGGGCCGTTAATGGGTGTAAAGTGATACACTGTTCATTACGGGCCAGTTTCAACATGGGCCGTTAATAGGCCAAGAGTTACATAGGGCCTCATATGGGCCGAAAGACGTCATGGGCCATACATGGGCCAGAAGTGAAAATGGGCTGGAATCATATTGGACGGCCCATATGATGCTACTGGGCCTAATTCGGATAGGGCGTAACAGGCCTTGGGTTAGCGGGCTGTAAATGGGCTATATGCGAACAAGCCGTTAACAGGCTTTCCATGGGCCGGCCCGCCACATTTTGACCAAGTCAAACGGGCCGGACTTTTCACAGGAATGGGCCTCTGTTGGGCCGTGCCATGTGTTGATGTATCATAGGCACCTATCTGACCCACTGACGAGCTGACACATGTTCCGTCCGGCCAATAAGAATTTTACACGTGGAAATTTCCCATTGGTCGGGGCTGTTAACGGGTTATTGGATCCAAAACCCGACCCCATAGCTTAACGGCGTTCCGTTACGGTGGATGCCACGTGTCGGTCACCCTTGACGAAAGCACTTATGTGACGCACGATTTATCGTCATGGAAGTGGACACTTCCATGATGATAATTTTGGTAATGTCATGGAACACTTCTATGACAGCACAGGTATGACTATCTTGACTCTGTCATAAATTTGTCATGGATGTACATGCATGACAAAAAAAGCAACCTACTGTGACAAACACGTATCATCACGGAAGTGTATTTTTTTGTAGTGATTGGTTGATCTCATCACTCTATTTAATGAAATTATTGGGTTACTAATAACTTGGGAATTTTGGGATTGAGTTGGAGGAACCTTCTCAATAATGGCATTTTAACTTAGTAGTAATAAAAAATGTATTCCTTTGTTGTAGGGTAAAATTTGCTTTATGCAAAAATTAAACTTAGAGCCTCCACCAGCTAAATTTGCATATAGAGACAGTTTTTTTCATTATTATTCTACAGTGTGAAATTGCCAGCATATTCCATGTGCTAACCTACACGGCTGCAATGTCTCATGTTGTAGACTTTTCCGATGAAGATTAAAGGTGCGATAGGTCGTTGTTCTACACTCAGTTTGCCATGGAGTTGGATGGACTTATTTACCTTCAATGCTTCCGCAGTTATTTTTGTTGAGATGGCCTTTGGCCATATTATTGTAATAAATACTCTTTTGAGGACCTTGATGTAATAAAGTGTGTAATTGAACTCTGTTATAATCCTCGAGTACCGTGTGTGTCAGCATACCGATCCAGGGATGACACTTAAGCACAGAGACTTCGATCCATTTTGGATCGGGTCGCTACAAGATGGTATCAGAGCACACGCTGACTGTAGGGCGCGACCACTAGGAAATGAAAGCCATAGGAAGAAAACTCTATTTTACGACTTCCTTAAATATCTGTTGGTCTATACTCTTCTCTATTCATTTCTATCTCTTCTCCACTTCAATAGAATAGTAGTTGAACCCCATAACCAAGTTGCTCAGGCCGATGAGGCCATGACCTATGAAGACATTATTGACGATGAAGAAGAAGAAGCTAGAGTTGACTTTGATTTGAGACAATTTAGTTCAGACCACCACTACCAAGTTGAGTCCAACGAATGATTGCGGTAGTATGAAGAGATCATATCTCTTGTGGATATGACCTTACCTGTAGGTTTTTGCTTGTGTGGTGTGATCTGTGTGAATTGCTTGATTTGAAATTTTCTTGCTATCATAAGCATATGGGTAGTTATTTCTCTCATTAGGCCCTTATTCTATTCTAATTTCTCATCCACTCTAAACCTAACAGATGCCTCCAAGATGTGACCCGGAATTCCCACCGGAACTTACCCAGTTGATTCAGAACCAAAATGCCCTCATGCAGCTACTCATCCAGAATCAAAACCACAACAACAACAACCCACCGCCACCACCCCCATTCGACAACCTTACTCGTTTCCTGAGGTTGAGCCCACCAGTGTTCTCTAGTAGCACGGAGCCAATCGTTGCAGATGACTGGCTTTGCAAGATCGGAAGGGAGCTGACCACTGCAGGATGCACTGACGCTGAGAAGGTGCGCTTTGCCGCACATCAACTGGATGGACCAGCATCATCATGGTGGGAGAATTACACCACTACATTTCCCATAGCCAATGTTACCTGGGATCAGTTCCAGCAGGCGTTCCGTACCACACATGTTTCAGCCAGAGCTATGAGTCTGAAGAAGCGTGAGTTCTGCAACTTATGTCAAGGAAATCATTCTGTTGGTGATTATGTGGAGGAATTCAGCAAGTTATCTAGGTATGCTCCCGAAGACGTGGCTGATGATGCCGCTAAGCAGGAGAAATTTCTGGAGGGACTAAACGATGATCTGGGACTTCAGTTGACTGTGGCTACCTTTAACAATTATCAAGAGTTGGTCGACAAGGCTCTCATTCTAGAAGGCAAGCAGCAGCAGGTGGAGAATCACAAGAGGAAGTACAGACAGGGAAAGTATAACTCTGGAGTTTAGCAGAAGCCCCGCTATACCCCGTACTCGGGAAATAATGGATCAGGATCCGGCAAGTATGGTGGACACACTCACCATAACCATGGAGGAAATTTTCATCATAGAGGAAATGGACATAACCATAATGGCCATAGGAATGGCAATGGGAATGGAGGAAACAACAATCAGCATCAGTCCAACCCCGCTACACCAGCAAAGAAGGATCTGAGCCACATTACCTGTTTCAAGTGTGGGAAAACCGGACACTATGCCACCGAATGTCCCGAGGCGAAGAACGGGAATGGCAATGGAAGCTCTCGAAATAAGCCCAATCCTTTCACCAGAGGTCAGGTGAACCATGTCAATGTGGAGGAAGTTTATGACCAACCTGACGCCGTTGTTGGTAAGTTCTTGATTAATTCATTTACAATCCTTGTTCTTTTTGACACTGGTGCATCACATTCATTCATATCAAGGGGGTTTATCGATAAGTTTAAGTTGCCGACCGTAGCCCTTAAGTCACCTATGTTAGTGAGTTTCCCAGGAGCAGAGTATATGGCTAGTCGAGGATGTTTTCAGTTGCCATTGACCATAGGGAGACACATTTTTCCCACCGACCTCATCATCCTAGAATCACAAGGATTGGATGTAATCCTAGGTATGGTTTGGCTATCCAAGTACGAGGGAAACATCGATTGTGCCAGTAAGTCGATTCTTCTCACCACCCCAGATGGAAAACGGATCAGGTATGTGTCAAGGCATACGCTAAGGAAGACTCAAGTGAATTCTCTTTCGGGAGTTGTTCAGGAGGAAGTACCAGTTGTGAAGGATTATCCCGATGTTTTCCTAGAGGAATTGCCCGGCATGCCACCGGATCGGGACATAGAGTTTTTGATTGAATTGTTACCAGGCACCGGACCAATATCCAAGAGACCGTACCGGATGCCGGCAAATGATCTGGAGGAAATTAAGAAGCAGATTAAGGAATTATTGGAGAAAGGTTAAATTCGACCGAGTTCATCACCTTGGGGATCCCTAGTGCTTCTAGTTGAGAAGAAGGATGGATCCTTGAGAATAGTTATAGATTATCGTGCGCTGAACGAGGTGACGATCAAGAACAAGTACCCTCTGCCAATGATCAATGATTTGATTGACCAGCTACAAGGAGCAAAAGTTTTCTATAAGATCGATCTTCGATCAGGATATCATCAGCTGAAGATTCGAGAATAGGATATACCCAAGACAGCCTTTACCACGAGATATGGGCTTTATGAGTTGTGGTCATGTCTTCTGGTTTGACTAATGCCCCTGCCTATTTCATGAGTATGATGAATAAGGTATTCATGGAGTTCTTGGATAAGTTTGTTATGGTATTCATTGATGACATATTGATTTACTTGAAGAATGAAGAAGAACACAAGGAACATTTGCGCTTGGTTCTTGAGAAGCTCAGGGAACATCAATTATACGCAAAGTTCAGCAAATGTGAATTCTGGTTTAAGGAAGTCGGATTTCTTGGACATGTTATATCAGGAGAAGGAATAGCAGTAGACCCCTCAAAGGGTGAAGCCGTCACCGAATGGAAGGCACCCACCTCAGTCGGAGAGATTCGCAGTTTTCTTGGACTCGCAGGATATTAGCAGAGATTTATTGAGAATTTATCCAAGATCGCAAAGTCCATGACAGAGTTATTGAAGAAAGACACCAAGTTTAATTGGACCGAGAAATGTGGGGCTAGTTTCCAGGAGCTAAAGAAACGTTTGGTCACAGCCCCAGTGCTAATTCTTCCGAATATACGCAAGGATTTCCAAGTATATTGCGAACGCTTCTCGTCAGGGACTTGGAGGTGTTCTTATGCAAGAGGGAAGAGTTGTTTCATATGACTCACATCAGCTTCGACCTCATGAGTGGAATTATACCACAAATGATTTGGAGTTAGCAGCCATAGTGCACGCACTCAAGACCTGGAGACATTTTCTTATTGGAAATAGGTGTGATGTTTACACGGATCACAAGAGTTTGAAATACATCTTCACGCAGAAGGAGTTGAACCTCAGGCAGAGAAGATGGTTGGAGCACATAAAGGATTATTATGAAATTGCACTATCACCCAGGAAAGGCCAATGTTGTGGCAGATGCATTGAGCCGCAAGAGCTACGTCAATACCCTCACAGCAGGAGGATTACCTCATGAGTTAATTGATGATATCAAAGATCTTTGATTGGAGATAGTACCACGAGGTTTTGTTGCCGCAATGGAAATTCAATCCACTTTGTTGGGAGAGATCCGAGAAGCCCAAAAGTTAGACAATGGTATTGCGGAGATAAAGGGAAAGATGAACCAAGGAAAGGCAGAAGGATTTCGTGAGGATGAACATGGAACCTTATGGTTTGAGCGGCGTATTTATGTGCCAAATGACCCAGAAATCAAGAAATTGATTCTTCAGGAGGCTCATGATTCGCCTTATTCAATACAACCGGGCAACACCAAGATGTATTTGGACTTGAAGGGAAGTTTCTGGTGGATGGGTATGAAGAAGGATATTGCCGAGTATGTCGCAGTATGTGACGTATGTCAGAGAGTTAAGGCAGAGCACCAGAAACCAGCAGGATTACTTCATCCTTTGCCGATACCAGATTGGAAGTGGGACAAGCTTGGCATGGACTTCATTACTGGATTACCCAGGACCCGATCAGGCTATGATTCTATTTGGGTAGTGGTTGATCGCTTGACTAAGGTAGCTCGCTTCGTCCCCGTGAAAACCACATATACAAGTGCTAAGTTAGCCAAGATATACATGACTAGGATCGTATGTCTGCATGGAGTTCTGAGAACCATCGTATCAGATAGAGGAACACAATTTACCTCAAAGTTTTGGCATCGGTTACATGAAACTTTGGGTATCAGGCTGGAGTTCAGTACAACTTTTCATCCGCAGACAGATGGGCAGACCGAGAGAGTCAATGAGATTCTGGAGGACATGTTGAGAGCTTGTGCGCTAGATTATGGATCTAGTTGGGATGATAATTTGCCTTACACTGAGTTCTCATATAACAACATCTATCAAGCTAGTTTGAAGATGACCCCTTTTGAAGCTTTGTATGGAAGGAGGTGCAGGACACCATTGATGTGGGATGAAGTTAGAGACCGTAAATTATTTAGACCCGATTTAATCAGAGATTTGGAGGAGAAAGTCAAGTTGATCCGTGACAGACTCAAGATAGCCCAGTCCAGGCGGAAGAGTTATGCTGATGCTAAACGCAAGGAGGTAACCTACGAAGTCAGAGATAGAGCATATCTTCGTGTGTCTCCACTTCGAGGAGTTAAACGATTTGGAGTCAAAGGAAAGTTAGCACCACGATTTGTGGGGCCATAAAGAATTTTAGAACGCATGGGTGAAGTTGCCTACAAATTCGAATTACCCGAAGCCTTGTGAGGAGTTCATGATGTGTTTCATGTTTCCCAGTTGAAGAAGTGCCATGCAGAGATGGCCGATATTCCTCTAAGAGATACAGTGCCACTAGAGGCCATACAGTTGGATAGTGATCTGACCTATGAGGAGAAGCCCATCAAGATTCTCGAGACTGCAAGCAGGGTTACCCGCAGCAAGGTCATCAAGTTTTGCAAGGTTCAGTGGAGTCATCATATGGAGGAAGAAGCCACCAGGGAACGATAAGAAGACCTCCGATAGGACCACCCACACCTTTTTGCTAGCCAACCCGAATCTCGAGGGTGAGATTCATCTTAGGGGGGGTAGGTTTGTAACATCCCAATTTTCAAATTGGATGTTTATAATAGATCATTCATATGCATCCATGATTTATGCATTTTTGCCCCACTTGTTTTATTTGATTTTTGATCCAAGGAACTTTGAGCAACTCAAGGACCAAAAGAGAGAGTTGGAAGTTTCCCTAAAAACCAATTTTTGAATTTTTTCGAAGTTGGGAGTTTGGATAAAATTTGGTTTCACCAAAAAAATTCATTTCCATTATTCAAAAATAAAATAAAGAGAAAAGATAAAATGACTTCTTCAAAATCAGAAAAGAAAATATTGGAAATTGAATTTGGAACCAAAATATATTTTTTGAGTTTTATTTGTAATTTATTTTGTTAGCATATCAAAAAGTTTATTTTTTGAAAACTTGCATTTTAGGCCGGATAAAAGTTCACAAGGTCATATAAGACCATATTACTATGTGAATTTTCTGGGAATTCTTAGACTTATTTTCATCATCTTTTCGGTGCTTTAACGCTGCTGTAAAAAAACGTTTAAAAAACAACAGCCAGCCCAGCCAGGTTAGCGCTAGCAACAGCGCCCAATGTTAAAAAAGAGGTCGATCGCTCCACCGCTCGATCACCTCACATGCGCCCTAGTGCCCCACGCACGTTTCCATCGCTCGTTCGCTCTTCCTCCCTCTCTTGTTTTTTTTTCTCTGGCGCCTGGGCCCCGCACCTCTTCTTCTTCCTCCCCACGAACAGACAACAGAAACGTAGGCGTACATTACTCCCGACGCCTGTTCGTTTCAAATTCTTGGAAATCCTAACTCCAGCCAACTTCACGACCAAGGAAGATGTCCTATAAATAGCCACGACTCTCCTCGACCGATTCAGTCGAAAATCCCTCGCCAAAACCACCTCTAGACGACGCACTCGATGTTCCAATCTTGTCTCAGAAGCTGCAGTTCATCGCAAGTTTCCGACGTCGGTGAGCCATCCCGAGCCTTATCCTTTTGGGTTCCGACTTCTCTCGATCTCCATAATCTTTTTGACAAGGTCTTGTGATCCCTTTACTTCTATAGAGGCCACCCTCGACCATGTTGTCTTCACCAGAGCAACCGGAGCACCGAGTTTTGCCGCTTCGGTCTGTCGCCGTTCGTCTCCTCTGATCATCACAGACTCCACCATCGGACGAGCCACTCTCCACTGCATCTCGTAGACACCTCCGCCGCCGCCCACGATCGCCGGAGCCACCGCCACCACCACCTGAGAGCCTCCCCCAAACCTCTCGTTCTTCTTTGTAAGTTGAACGAACCCATGTTCGCTTCAGTTTTTTCCCTTACGGATCGGCCATCCTCTCCTAAACTAGCAGCAAACACCCGCCCAACCAACTAGAGAGCGCCACTTGTCGCTGGCTGAAATCAGTTTTTTTAGAAAAATTCATATTTCATATTTCTGTCAGATTTTTCTTTTAGCGTATCTTTTAATCTATAGATCCGAATTAGTTGATTCTTTTTCCTACGGTTTCATAGAAATCCCATCTATTGAGAGAACCAAACGAAAAATATTTTTGAAAGTTTTAAAATTTGAATTCAAATAGATCTGAATTCAAACTTCGTTAGGCCGTAACTCGAGTTTCGTAACTCCGTTTTAGGTGATTCTTTTTTGCAAATCGAAGCTCGTAACGTGTACTTTCTGTTAGACCCAAACACACATATTTTTGCTACTATAAAAATTATGTTATGTACAGAAACTTTATTTGGTTGTTTTGGAGTTTTTTGAAGTCTTTCATTTGTTTTCTTTTTGGATCTTTGCTTGTATGCTTATGTATGTTATTGCTTGCTTACGCTAGATCATCCCGAGTGCGAAGCTTGCTACTACGAATCTTTATAGTTCAACGAACGTCAGCAAGGCAAGTTCACACTTTGATCATAATTTTCAATACTGAGTTTTTACTATGCATTAGTTTCACCCTCAAAGATTGCATGAGTAGGATTGGGAACATGTGGTTATGCTATGTACTTCATGTGGTAGGAACCTATGACCTTTGATCACCCCGGGAATTTTCGTTATGTCATATATTGCTTAGCCATGCTCGTAGACGGGGATTGGTATGTGTCATCCATGCAAGTTGCGAGAGATAATAATTTTGGGACAACATAAGGTGGTGTAACGCCCTCGATGCGGCTATATCTCCCACGTGTCGAAGCACGACTTAGAGGCATAACCGCATTGAAAGTAATGTCGCAAGTGAGGTAATCTTCACACAACCCATGTAATACATAAGGGAAAGAGATACATAGTTGGCTTACAATCGCCACTTCACACAATTACATGAATAAAGCATTACATCATCCAGATACACACAAGATCAAAATAAAAGAAGACTACCCCAAATGCTACACAGATCCCCGATCGTCCCGACTGGGCTCCACTACTGATCAACTGAAAACGGAACAACACAAAGGACAAGATCTTCATCGAGCTCCTCCTGAGCTTGGTTGCGTCATCTGCACGGTTCAACGGCACCTGCAAGCTGGTTTTAGAAGTATCTGTGAGTCACGGGGACTCAGCAATCTCACACCCTCGCGATCAAGACTATTTAAGCTTATGGGTAAGGTAAAGGTATGAGGTGGAGCTGCAGCAAGCGACTAGCATATATGGTGGCTAACATACGCAAATGAGAGCGAGAAGAGAAGGCAAAAGCACGGTCGAAAACCTATGATCAAGAAGTGATCCTAGAGCAACCTACGTCAAGCATAACTCCAACACCGTGTTCACTTCCCGGACTCCGCCAGAAAAAGAGACCATCACGGTTACACACGCGGTTGATGTATTTTAATTAAGATCAACTTTAGGTTTTTTACAACCGGACATTAACAAATTCCCATCTGCCCATAACCGCGGGCACGGCTTTCGAAAGTTCAAATCCTTGCAGGGGTGTCCCAACTTAGCCCATGACAAGCTCTCACGATCAACGAAGGAATAGACCTCATCCCGAGACATTCCGATCAGACTCGGTATCCCGGTTCTACAAGACATCCTCGACAATGGTAAAACAAGTCCAGCAAAACCGCCCGATGCGCCGACATCCTGATAGGAGCTACACATATCTCGTTCTCAGGGCAACACCGGATGAACACTACGTACAGCTAAAACCAGCCCTCAAGTTTCCTCGAGGTGGCGCCGCAAGTGGCTCTGTTTCGGACCAACACTTAGACAAGCACTGGCCCGGGGGGGGGGGGTTTAAAATAAAGATGACCCTTGGGCTGGCCTAACCAAAGGGAAAAAGAGGCTAGGTGGCGAATGGTAAAACCAAGGTTGGGCCTTGCTGGAAGAGTTTTATTCAAAGCGAACTGTCAAGGGGTTCCCATTATAACCCAACCGCATGAGGAACGCAAAATCCGGGAACATAACACCGATATGACGGAAACTAGGGCGGCAAGAGTGGAACAAAACACCAGGCATAAGGCCGAGCCTTACACCCTTTACCAAGTATATAGATGCATTAATTAAATAAGATATATTGTGATATCCCAACAAATAAACATGTTCCAACAAGGAACAACATCTCCATGTCCCAACAAGGAACAAACTTCAATCTTCACCTACAACTAACAACGCTATAAGAGGGGCTGAGAAAAGCGGTAACATAGCCAAACAACGGTTTGCTAGGACAAGGTGGGTTAGAGGCTTGGCTTAACAATATGGGAGGCATGATAAGCAAGTGGTAGGTATCGCAGCATAGGCATAACAAAAGAGCGAGCATCTAGCAAGCAAAGATAGAAGTGATTTCAAGGGTATGGTCCTCTTGCCTGAAATCCCGCAAGGAATAAGAACGAGTCCATGAAGAAGACAAACGGACGTAGACGAACGGGTCCTCACAAACGCGACGTTACCGGAACCAACCCGAAGAAGCAAACACTGAAAAAGAAGCATACAACATAGTAAACAACCGACACATGAACATGGTATGATATGCGGGATGCGGTATGTCATGCATATGCAAGATTTGACAAGGAATGAATGAACCTGGCCTCAACTTGGAAATCCAAGTGTGCCACTGGAAAGATGAGATGAAATCGCTTGAAAATGATATAAAGAACGCCGGAATCGGAGTTACGGTTTAGAAATGGCAAGCAATTCAAATATGGCCACGTTCTGCGATTTACAGCAAGTAGCCATCTAAGTGCAACAAGATGGACATGCTACAGCACTCAAACATGGCATAAAAATACATGGCAGGGATCCATTCATGAAGCTTAACAAAAGACTAGCACTGAGCTACGGCCAATTCATCCATTAACAGGTTCAAACAAGCATGGTAAAAATGCATTGGTAAACAGATTTCAGACTTAGTGAAATTAACACTTGTCTGGAATTTCAGATCAGATAGCACTCTTTGGAGCATGAAAACTATATACTACAAGACTTGAACATGGCAAAGTAAAGCATGTCATGGAGCTACTCAAAGATCTTAACAAAAGTCCCTTAGTGACCTTGAGCCAAAAGGGATCAGAAAATACAATTGCAAGCATGTGAACATGGCAAAAACATAATCAGATCACGGACTTAGTGAAAACTGGAGCATGCAAATCAGATATCAAGTAGGCATGTTTACGAGCTCGATGCACTCACTACAGAGCAAGTCATGACAATCTAAGCATACACCCATCAAGAATACACATTATACAAGCTATACATGGCAAGAACAATGGCATAGCATGCACGGATCAACTACAACATCCTCGGCAAAATTGCTAACAAGTAGACAATCTGCCCAGATTCACGAGATGACAAAAGTAGAGCTCGATTGACTCGAGCTAGGGTGCTCCATAATTGCAAAAAAAGACATGGATGGATAGAGCACTACAAGATTAACAAAACATCCTTACTGATCATCCTCAAAAGAGGCACGGATCACTAGGAAACAACATGAACATATGGCATAATGAGATAAATAGTCCAAGGACTTAGTGGAAATGCTAAGTCCCTGAAATCAGCATTAACGAATGCACCACTTTGCAAGCTTGTGCTAGTCACCACACACATCACAAAAATACATGGGTAGCACCTCTGGAGAGATGACATGGCATATAATAAAACACATGTAGAGCTCATGGGCATATCATGCATATAATAATCATGGCAAAAATGACAAATAGCTAATTGGAGCAGCAGATCTGACAATTATCTCAAATAGCATTCTTCTAACAGAATTTAGGGCATCAAGATGAACTCAAATGAAAATGATGCAATGAGACGAAATGATGTGCTCTCTGAGACGAACATTTTGATATGCTATATGCATGAATCAGAGCTATGGATGCAAAGTTACGACATGATAAACATGGGCATATGAAACATGGAAATCTCGGGGACTTAGTGAAATATCTCACCCAGATCTAGGGTTTCGTGGCACGGACTTCGAGGATGACCGGAGCTCGCCGGGAACGCCAGGGATCGCCAGAGAGGAGGTTGGGGCCGCCGGATCGGGTCAAGATCAGCAGATCCGGCGATGGGGCGGCCGGATCCGTCGCCGGGGCGGCGCATGGCGGCGAATGGCGGGGCGGAGCGGTGACCCGAGGCGGCGGGGCCG
>NC_057803.1:114173219-114216215 GCF_018294505.1 Triticum aestivum
CTGAGAGCGGCGGCGGGGTGATGTGGCGTCCTCTAATTGGTGGAGGTGAGGTGGCCGGCGGAGTGGACATGTCTGGCGCGGCGCGGACGCGTCCGGATGCGCGGTGGAGGAAGAAGACTAGGGTTAGACCGCGAATTTCGAGGGGAGGGACATATTTATAGGTAGAGGGAGCTAGGAGTGTCCAAATGAGGTGCGGTTTTCGACCACGCGATCATGATCGAACGACCGAGATGATGGAGGAGGTTTAGGTGGGTTTTGGGCCAGTTTGGAGGGGTGTTGGGCTGCAACACACACGAGGCCTTTTTGGTCCCTCGGTTAACCGTTGGAGTATCAAACGAAGTCCAAATGGCATGAAACTTGACAGGCGGTCTACCGGTAGTAAACCAAGGCCGCTTGGCAAGTCTCGGTCCAATCCGGAAATGTTTAATCCCCACACACGAGACGAAGGTAGAAAAGACCACCGGAGGAGATAGGAGCGCCGGAATGCAAAACGGACAACGGGGAAAATGCATGGATGCATGAGACAAACACGTATGCAAATGAAATGCACATGATGACATGATATGCAATGCATGACATGCAAGCAATGACAAGGCAACAACAGCGAATAACTGGACGACACCTGGCACATCGGTCTCGGGGCGTTACAGGTGGCAACTTCAATACACATCTGGGTGGATTGTTTGGGGCACCTGGAGTAACCAGTGCTTGCGCAAGGGGAATCCCAGAGTACCCATGTGATTACCCTAGGTCCGCCACCAGGCTCAAAGGGATCATAAGATATTTCATGCCTAGAAACTTTCGTGTGCAGCCACAAGCCATTATGGGCTCTAGCATAGCTGAGTAAGTTGTGTGACCTATTTCCGTGGTAGACTAGCTGATGTAGGGGAAAGTAGGTGTACCGGTCTACCCAGGGTTTGGAGGAAATACTTCAGAAATGCTATGTCTCGATCTTCCGATCATGGAGGTGGTCGAGTCTTGTGGGGAAAAGTGCGCAAACCTCTGCAGAGTGTACAAACTAATCATGATTAGCCGTGTCCCCGGTTATGGACAACTTGAGTATCTAGAAGTGAATTATTGGTTGATCTCATCACTCTATTTAATGAAATTATTGGGTTACTAATAACTTGAGAATTTTGGGATTGAGTTGGAGGAACCTTCTTAGTAATGGCATTTTAACTTAGTAGTAATAAAAAATTATTCCTTTGTTGTAGGGTAAAATTTGCTTTTTGCAAAAACTAAACTTAGAGCCTCCACCAGCTAAATTTGCATATAGAGATTTTTTTTTCATCATTATTCTACAGTGTGAAATTGTCAGCATATTCCATGTGCTGACCTACACGGCTGCAACGTCTCATGTTGCAGACTTTTCCGACGAAGATTAAAGGTGCGATAGGTCGTTGTTCTACACTCAGTTTGCCGTGGAGTTGGATGGACTCATTTACCTTCAATGCTTCTGCAGTTATTTTTATTGAGATGGCCTTTGGCCATATTATTGTAATAAATACTCTTTTGAGGACCTTGATGTAATAAAGTGTGTGCTTGAACTCTGTTATAATTCCTCAAGTACTATGTGTGTCAGCATACCGATCCAGGGATGACACTTAAACACAGAGACTTCGATCCATTTTGGGTCGGGTCGCTACAGTTAGGGGCACGTTCATCCAATTTCTTCGGGCGAGCGGTTTTTCACCTTGGCTATAAATACCCCTCTCCCTCCTCAAACTTCATTTACCCCGCTCGACCTCACTCCCCTTGCTTGAGCTTCCAGATCTAGCACCGCTGCTACTTCCATCATCGCCGGTGAGGAAGAGCTTCACTGCCTCGACCTCGTCGTCGTTGTACTCGCGCCAGTCGCGGAAATCTTCACTTTGTCGCCATCGTAGTTGCCTTCCTCCATCAAGTTAGGGCGTGGAAGATATGAATGGACGAACTTCCCATCTACACTTCCCAGTTCATCGTGTTCTTCGTCAAGGGTAATTAAAATCTATTTTTACTGCCCTTGTTGATTCTGATGATTTTCACAAATCTTCAAAAGGTGTTTATTCCTCAACTTCCCCACTATTTAAACACCTATCATGCATCTGTTCTTGATCTATTTCTCTAAGAGATGTTTTCTTCAAGATTCCTCAATTGCGTGGATTTTAAATCTATACAACTCTGGAATCTAAGTCAAAGACCGCTTATGTGAAATTCCTCAAGACACTCCTGGTCAAATTCCTCAAACTTGTTCTATTTTGAAAAACTTCTAAGAACGCATGTGACCTATCAAAATTCTTCGCACCTATACTTTGTTCACAGGGTACTCATGTATGTTGCTGAATCACTAGGTTCTCATCAACTTAACTCATTTACAGCATTCCTCGAAGACAGATTCCATACCTCTTCAGAGAATTCTGTTTTTCAGATTCCTCAGTTGAAGAAAATGGCCAATGGCAAGAAATCTCAGAAGGGACGAAAGAGATTGGAAGTCAACACAGTGTTTGAGATCCCTGATGACATCTATGCAGGGTACTGCACACCTGCTGAAGAAATGAAGAATGAGCACAAAGTGCGCATTCAGAGAATAGAGAGGAGATGGGCACGTGAATGGAGGGAGTATAGATATGTAACTCCTAAATACATGAAGAAATTCGTGTTACACCCTCCTTTCCCAAGACCTCCATTGTCGCCGGGCTAAATTGCCAATCCCACTAGCCTCAAGCGCGGTGAGGAATATCCTAATGAATGGGCCAAGCAGCAAGCCAAGTTGGCTAAAATGGCCAAGGAAGCAGTGAGGAAATTCAATGAAGACTCTTCTGCTACCACTGCTGAGGCCTCTGCTAGCAAGCCTAAGAAGGCTATGCCCAAGAAGCCTGCACACAAGCCCAGTGCCTCTGCTTCAATGTCCTCACAACCAAGCTCCTCAGAAATGCCCTCACGGCCCATCTCTTCAAAGCCCTCACGGCAAGCTCCTCAAACAGCTCCAGTTCCCACTATTGCAAAAGCTTCAGCTGCTCCTGCAAAGTCCTCAGCACCTGTGCACCTCGCCTCATGCCAAAGGACAACTGGCACCTCAATTGCTTCAGGAGCATCTGCAAGTTCCTTGGTTCCTCTTCAATCCTCAACAGGCCCTGCTTTGCTGAAGACAAAAGCCACTGCTGGACGAGGCTCAAGGCCAAGTCCTCACAAGAAGCAGGTTGCCTTCCATGTGCCGTCTAGTGAAGATGAGGAATTAGAAGAAATCATCAAAGATAGATAGTAACGGGCCGCTAGAGCCAAAGGCGCAAATGTGCCTCTTCTGCTAGATCCCAAGTTGATCATGAACTTCATTGATCTTTGGCACAAGGACCCCAACACTCCTATGCCTGACTTCAATCTCACACCTGGCCAAAGTCATATGCTGACCGCCTTCATAGGCGAAGAAAAATGGAAGTTTGAGAAGGCCAGGCAGCTGAAGAAAGCTCAGTACAAGAAGAAGCATTTTCTGAAGAAGCATGTAGTCACAATGACAATTAATGAACTTGTGGCCATGCAAACTGAGATCAAAACACTCAGTGATGAATTTGACGCATATCGTGCAGATTGGCTAGGAGCCATAGTCAGATTTGTCAAGATGGTGAAGGGATTCACCTCCAATGTTGCAGCCCCAGCGCAACATGAAATTCCTCAGGCTGAAGTATCTGCTCAGCCTACTGCAAATCTTCAGCCCAAGCCTCAGAATCCTTACTCCAAGAAGCAGAAGTTCAAAGCAGATGACTTCTTTGCTGAGCACATATTCTTCACGGATTATAATCCATATGACTCTGCAAGACTCAGACGCAAGCGCTTCTAGAAAACAAGCCAAAAGAATTTCTATTCTTCATTGCTATTCGATAAAGACAAGATCTTTGACCATGAGAAAATTCCTCATGTGGACATGGAGTCGCTACCCTGCTTCACCCCAGTCCTCAGTGTTCTTCATGACACTGGACTGCTCAACCTCCGCACCGACATCTGCGACTGGAACAAACAACTCATACTTCAGTTCTATGCCACGTTGCACATCACTGGCAATGTTGAAGACGTCAACTCATGGGTATTAGATTGGATGACTGAAAATACTCACTACAAAGCACCGGCCTCTGCATTGCTTCATGCCATCCCAGTCAGTCCTTGAAAGTGCTAGTGATCGACTAGAGGGGGGGTGAATAGGCGATTTTTATGAAAGTCTTCAAAATATGTGAGTTTCAAAGACAAATGATAGAAATAAACCTATTATCATGCAGCGGAAGGTAGACTACACTAGGCAAACCATAGTCATGTATTTAATGAAGTGAAAGCACAATGACAAATAGCAGCTAGGCAGTAAGGATCAGGTAGGAAGATGTTGAGAAGCCAATCAGTACACGTAATCACTTAGTGAAGTCAAATGGTGATGCTATCGTACAATGACTTCACAAGAACCAATAGTAAGTAAGGGGAAGGGAAGGATGAAACCAGTGACTCGTTGAAGACAATGATTTGTTGAACCAGTTCCAGTTGCTGTGACAACTGTACGTCTGGTTAGGGAGGCTGAGATTCAACTCTGAAGACCTCGTCTTCACCTTATTCCCCTTGAGCTAAGGACACCCAGTCCTCGCCCAATTACTCTGGTAAGTCTTCAAGGTAGACTTCCAAACCTTCACAGACTTCGTTCACCGGCAATCCACAATGACTCTTGGATGCTCAGAACGCGACGCCCAACCGGCTGGAGGATTCACAGTCCTCAAGTGTAATAAGTCTTCAGATCACACAGATAAGAAGACTTAAGTGATGCCTAACACTCTTTGGCTCTGGGTGGATAGGGCTTTATCCTCTCAAGGAATTCTCTCTCAAAGGCTTCGAGGTGGGTTGCTCTCAAACGACAAAAGCCGTACTTTAACTCTGAGCAGCCAACCGTTTATGGTTGTAGGGGGTGGGCTATTTATAGCCACTAGGCAACCCGACCTGATTTGTCCGAAATGACCCTGGGTCACTAAGGAACTGACATGTGTTCCAACGGTCCGATTTCTAACACACACGGCAATTTACTTGGGCTACAAGCAAAGCTGACTTGTCCAACTCTGAACAAGATTCCCTCTCATAGTCTTCACTCGAAGACATAGGATTTTGGTTAAGCATCACTTCAGTCATTCTGACTGGTTTTCTTGGACCCCACTTAACAGTACGGTGGTTCCTATGACTCAACAAAGAAGAAAAAGAACTATGAAAGATCTAAGTCTTCGCGCTCCATAGTCCTCGTGTGATGTCTTCTCTTGTCATAGTCTTCAAGGTGAATGTCTTCACTTACCACCTTTGACTTCAATGTCTTCATACGTTTTTAGGGGTCATCTCTAGTAGGAAAACCGAATCAATGAGGGACTTCTACCTGTGTTATCCTGCAATTCTCACAAACACATTAGTCCCTCAACTAGGTTTGTCGTCAATACTCCAAAACCAACCAGGGGTGGCACTAGATGCACTTACAATCTCCCCCTTTTTGGTGATTGATGACAAACTAGTTGAAGTTTTCAATGGGGAATATAATATGTGAAATTGTAAAGGATAAGGAATTGTCTTCATAAGTTGCAAGGGCTCCCCCTGAAGATGTGCATATAAGTCATTTGCTTTCGGAATGCAAATGCACATGGCAGGTTGTACTTGTGGAGATCCTCTTCAACTTATGATGACAATTAATCATGCATGAAAGGTATGTGAAGATAATGACATGCATAATGAAAAATGGACGTCCGCAAAATGATCTAAGTGCGGAATTTATCGTCGCACATGCGGAATTTATCATCGCATCACAAAATATCAAATAAGTAGCAGACGACCATCGAGTTTAAGTGTTCCAACTCAAAGAATCAAATGTATCAAAACGAGAGTTGTAAACACTAGGCAAAACATAAAGTAACCGCCCATATGGACCCGCTTGAAGACTATCAAACTCATATGCTTCTCCCCCTTTTGTCAGTGAGGACCAAAAAGGTTTGAAGACATAGAGCATCTACTCGTTCCCATGAAGAGTAGGTGAAGCAGCAAGGTCGTCGGTGGTGTTTGGCGGTGCAGAAGAACTTGGAGCAGTGTCGAGGCATGCAGAAGTAGGGGGCGGTGAAGTGGCATCATCTTCGTCCTCGATCACTCTGGCATTCACAGTTGCCGCAGAGGAAGAGAACTCAGAGTCTTCAAGAGATGGAGTTCGTCGCAGCACAGCCCTTCGGGGAGGTGTGGAGTCAAACTTGAAACGTTCAGAGAAGCCATCCTCTTGAAGATCATCCTCAGAACACATAAGCGTCAGCCCTTTCCATGTACGCCGACAGGTTTCATGGGCAACAAAGGAATTTTTGGTGGCAAGATTGCGAATGTGGTTGACATCCCCCAAGAGGCTTTGCAATTGGCGCTTCAGCCAGTCATGATGCCTATCCCGTTTCTGATGAAGAGCAACCAGAAGCTCTCGGTCATTGAGAACACGAGATCGCTTCTTGGGTCGTTGGGCAATAGTGCTTTCAGTGGCTTCAGTAAGAGCACGATGAGGTGCACGTGTAGTACCAGCCAGAGGATAAACACGAGTGACTGCTTCAACTCCTTCAATGTTCTGAGTGAAACTTTGATGCTCCGCATTCTGAAGACTAAGAGGTTCCTTGGCAGGCTCTGGATAAATGGCTTCAACGGACATATCCACATCAGGCAGAAAGATCCGATGATTGCGAGCAGATGGCTAATATGAGATAGCTGAGTGGAGTTTAATCAGCCGCATTATCCATGGAGCATAGAACTTCAAGCCAAAGAGATCAGATCCTGATGCAGCAAGTTGGCGGGTGAAGAAGTCTTGTGCATTGAAGCATTTGCCATGAAGAATATAGAAGACCAAAGTCTTCATTGCACCTTCTAGCTTTGCATGTGGAGAATGTCCTTTGATGGGCCAGAGAGTTCGCCTTATAATGTGATAGATGGTCCTTGGCAGATACTCCAGGTCTTCAACAAAGAACTCCTTAGGATATGCGGTGTCTTGTGGCAAATGCTTCATCATACTGAGCATCTGACTCATGTTCGGTTCAGGCTTCTGAAAGATGCTCTCCATAGCTTCACTGTGAAGCTGACAGCCAGGTTCATAGAGATCTCCAGGAGTGGGCAGACCAGTGAGCTCAATGATATCAAAGGCTTTGGCTTCATGATGAACATTTCCTGTCATCCAGTCAAGGACCCAAGTCTTGGGATCTCTGTTGTAACCACGTATGTGAAGTGTGGCATAAAATTGGAGCAGCAACTCTTCGTTCCAGTGCTCTTGGTCGGTGACGAAAGGCAACAATCCAACCTCTTTGAAGCAATCCAGAGCTTCTTCCAAACAGGGCAGACCAGCTATTGCTTCGGTGTCAAGACGCATATGTGGGAAGATGCGACCTTGATTGTACAGAATGCAGGAGTAATAGCTTTGCTGCGGATAGCTCCAGAACCGATCAGAAGATATTCGTTCCCTTGAGTAGGGGTTCTTGGAGCTATTGAAGAAGGTGTTGTCTGCTTTGAAGCCGTTGACATTGAAGGATCCAGGTGCTGATGCAGGACCTGGAAACCTGGGCAACCTTGGCATTGGCTTCTGTACCTGAGGCCTATGCTCAATATGATAGTCAAACTGAGGACCAGCAGCAGGCGCAGGAACAGGAGCAGTAGCATCATTGGCTTCGCTGACTTCTGGTTCATGGGTTGGTGTAGGCTCCACATTTGCTTCAGCCATGACAACGTCAGTGGCTTCATTCGTGTTGGTGTTGGCAGCCTCAAGATTTTCTACCTCCACTTGATGAGCTGGAGGGTCGGGCACAAATATGTTCTCCTCGAGAACAGCTTCTTCAGTAGTTAGGGAGTAGGGACACGTTCTTCTTCTTGGGTGTCATCGGCTGATGCAGTCGGAATGTCTTCAGCAGCTTTAGCCTCAGACTCGGAGACTTGAGACCTTGGTCCTTTGCGAAGCCTGCGTAACACTGGCGACGCCTTTGGAGATGGAGTTGGCTGGGCCTCAAAGTCATCTTCTTCTTCTTGCCGGGGTGGTGTGACTCATTGTTGTGGGTGATCAGCCCATGATGCATCCTGAGCAATTGGCGTCAGAGGACGACCAATGCTGATGAGTTTGCTGTGCGTAAGCACAGGCAATGATACCTGTTGGTGCTCGATCAGAGGAAGAACTACATCATCGTCAACATTGTCATGGTGACCAATGTCTTCAGCAGCGGTGGGATCAGCTGCTGGAATGTCTTCAGCTTCATGAGGCTCTATGAAAGCAGGCTCATGGACAGTCAGTTGGCGCTCTTGATGTTCAGCGGCAGGGCGAACCATGGAGATAGGTTCAACAATTAAGGGCTCTGTGGGAGCAGCCCGATCCTTCTTGGTCTTGCGCTTCTTCTTGGAGGGAGCAGCAGCAAAGGCTTCAGGATGTTTCCTCTTTCTGACTTCAGCCTCAACAGTCCTCGTCTTCTTTAGTTCTGAAGCGGTAGACCTGGCTTTTGGCTTCGAGCCAGTCATGCCGGTTGGGAAGACAATGGGATGTGCTTCCTGCCTTGGTGCGTCGGGTTCGGCCATAGCGGGCTTCTTCTTCTGCTTTGCAGCCATCCTGGGGTCGATGCCAGGACGACCAAGGGCCTTGCGCTTCTCAGCCTCATTGTAGGCTTGCACACACTTGTCAGCCAGGCTCTTCATGCGCTCACGAGAACCTTGAGCTTCTTCACGCTTCTTGAGAAAGGCTTCTTTGAGCTCGTGCAGCATGATCTTGAAGTTCTTGACCTCTTGCACGCTGAGCTTGGCCATATGCTTCTTGAACTGAGCTTTCTCAAAGTCAATCTTTTGCTTCAGTTCGACGATGCGCTGAGCTAGAGCTAGCTCTGAAGCAATGGCGCCATGGAAGGCGACACTAAGACCAATGGGAAGTTGCAGGTCTTCAAAGCTGAGGTTGGGCATGTCAAACCACTCATCGATGAAGTCGTGGATGATTGCCACGTCAAAGAGAGGCAAATTGTTGAAGATTTCTGCTTCTTCTTTACTCTTGATCAGTTGCTCAAGAGTGTCATCTACAAGATCTTCATCACTGGACAGATCAATGGCATCATTGTGCAGAATGGCAGCAGCAGTCAGTTCTTGGCTAGTGTGTGATAGATGCATCTTGACTCTTGGGGGCTTGGAGATACGTGACAGATCTTCAGACTGCACACTGTCTTTAGGAGGTGCAGTAGCCAGTGGCTTCGCCCATGAGATTTTTGGTGCTGAGGCAGGCTTTGAAGCTTTATGTTGCTTTGGCTTCTGCGGCTTTGGAGTAGGAGCTGGGGCTTCATCAGTGTCAGCATCATCATCAGAATGATCCACTTTGGCACCTTGAACTGAGATGTGAGTGATGAGGCCATCCAGGTTGTAGAAGGGCCCAACAAGATTGGGTTCAGCTTCGCGGGTGCCATCGGCACAGGGAGCAGAGGGACCAGGGTTGAAGTCTAGTCCCAATGACTTCTTATTTTGCTTCGCCGAATTCTGGGCAAACTGGAAGTTGCGCTTGAACAGATTGTCGTCACGACACCATAGCAGTGATGATGGGTCAGCATCCGCAAGCTGTGGTCCATGGACCATGCAGGGATAGAAGCCTTGTTCAATGGCTTCATCTCTGGACCTGGGTTGAAGATTTCTGTATAGGATGTCTCCCCATGGTCGCTTGATGGCATTCTTCTCAGCATATTTCTTTGTCACAAACCTATACTTGAACCACTGTTCTGCCCAATATCGTCGAATCCATTGGATTCGTGTCTTACGCTGATTGTAATCCTCTTCTGGATTTGTCTTGTACAGTTCTGAGAGGTCATCGGGCAGATCTCTTGACGTTTCACCTCGACGCTTTCTGCCACCCTTCCTTGCTGATTTCTCTGCAGCCATGAACTTTAAACTGAATGGCTTCAATACGTTCAAAGTCTTCAAGGGCTTTCGCTTGCTGGACAAACAGGAACTGGCTTCGGGAGAATTTATATGATGTTGTAAGAATTCTGCAAATGAATGCAGACTATGAGAACCAAGGGATTCTCCCACGGACATGTACCTGTGACAGCATTAAGGTGCGAGGGAAGGGGAAGAGGTCATATGCATTCTCAGAAGATTTTGAAGATAAATCAGTTTAGAAGACATTGACCTCATCGTGCGAAGACATTCACTCATAGATAAGGAGTTGGTTCCAGATTTGTACAAATCCACGGATCAGTACAAGTGAGGAATCTAACTACTTTGTGAAGCATAAGTGAACATACTAGGCATAATATGAGATGCAGTATGAAGTGGATCCAACATGTGTGAACAGAAACTGCTTGTGGTAGAAAGTGACGAATCTATAGGATCAAAGGGGCCGTAAAAAGGAAGTTTTATTTACCACACAAGGAACTGCTAGACGGAGTGGAAGAGGAGGCCGAGTAGTTCGATCGTCCGTGCCCTAACTTGGCGACGGAGGACACCTACGGCGACGGCGGAGAAGACGATGTCCGCGGCCGGCGTGAAGACGGCATCGGAGAGGTCGCGGCAGTTAAGCGCTTCGTCACCGGCGTTGTCGAGGGCTAGCGGTGGTGCTAGGGTTCGTGCGAGAGTGGGAGAAAGGATAATGACTATGGTGAGGCGTGTATTTATAGGGACAGGGACGGCACATCGTTATTACACAGGTGCCCCTGGCGATTCACATCTGAAGAACACGTAGCCATCATGCAACATATCGGAGGTTGTTCCACGTTCCCACGCATGCCTGGATTGTCGGGTGGTCGTTCCCACTTCTCCGGGTTTCAGGTGAAGGAATTAGCATCGAAAACGGACTTAATGTTTGTCTCTGTATCTTCTGCTGACAAGGACACAGAGAAGACATTCGACAGTTTCAATAGAATGCATATGATTTGGAGAGATAGAGTTTGAGATAGAAAGCATAGAGAGGTAAGGGTCCGATCACATTCACTTAGTTCAAAAGATTCAACAAGAAGACATAGCTATAAGTGAATGATGTAGAGGACAGAACACTAGTATATATATATATGATCAACATAATGAAGATAATCATGAAGACATGTTGAGATTGAAGCCAAACCAAATGTGAAGACACAACAAATGTAACACCATGGGTAAAACACTTCAAACAGACGAATTTTGTGCTGGCGTTACCCACCGTATAGGAAGTATTAGACCCAGACACGGCGCACAATTATCATGGCGCTCCGAAGTCAAATTCCACATTAATGTATTCACACCTAGAATGTATGTCTTCATTGATTGAAGATATACTTTACTTCGTGTGTTGCACATCTAAGTCATCAATATGCATAAGTGTTAGGATGTGTGCCTGATCACAGGACATTTGAGGATTCCAAGATATTTAGCTCACACCGTAACTTGCAAAATCTCTTCTCATCCAAGGGCTTGGTGAAGATATCTGCCAATTGCTCTTCAGTGTTGACGTGTATGATATCAATATCTTCCTTCACAACATGATCTCTAAGAAAGTGATGACGAATTTCAATGTGCTTTGTCTTCGAGTGCTGAACTGGGTTGTTGGCAATCTTGATGGCGCTTTCGTTGTCGTAGTAGAGTGGCACTTGCTTCAGATGAATGTCATAGTCTTTGAGTGTTTGCTTCATCGACAGAAGCTGAGCGCAGCAAGATCCAGCAGCAATGTATTCAGATTCAGCAGTAGAGAGAGATACACAGTTCTGCTTCTTTGAAGACCAACATACAAGTGATCGTCCTAGAAAATGACATGTGCCTAATGTAGACTTGCGATCCACCTTGTCACCAGCATAATCAGCATCCGAGAATCCAACCAGATCAAACTCTGAGCCCTTTGGATACCATAATCCTAGAGTTGGGGTGTAAGCCAAATATCAAAGAATTCGCTTCACATCTAAGTGATGTGATTCCTTTGGTGCCGCTTGGAATCGAGCACACATGCAAACACTAAGCATAATTTCTGGCCTAGATGCACATAGATAAAGTAAAGAACCAATCATGGAGCGATATACCTTTTGATCGAACTCTTTACCATTGTCGTCGGGACCCAGATGATGTTTGGCTGGCATTGGCGTCGTGAAGCCTTTGCAGTCTTGCATACCAAATTTCTTCAGGCAATCTTTGAGGTACTTCTATTGAGATATAAAGATGTCGTTGCATTGCTGACGTATTTGAAGACCAAGGAAGAACTTCAGCTCACCCATCATGGACATATGATATTGCTCTTGCATCATATATCCAAACTCGTCAGTGTATTTCTGATTGGTGCAGCTGAAGATAATGTCATCCACATATATTTGGCACACAAACAGTTCACCATCATATGTCTTCGTGAAGAGAGTGGGGTCGAGGGAACCAGATTTGAAGCCTTTGCTCTTCAGGAAGTCTTTGAGTGTGTCATACCAAGCCCGAGGGGCTTGTTTGAGGCCATACAATGCCTTGTTGAGCTTGTATACCATCTCAGGATGTTTTGGATCTTCAAAGCCAGGCAGTTGTGCAACATACACTTCTTCTTCAATCTTTCCATTGAGAAAAGCGCTCTTCACATCCATTTGATATAGAAGTATGTTGTGATGATTTGCATAGGCCAGCAGTATGCGTATGGCTTCAAGTCTAGCCACAGGAGCAAATGTTTCATCGAAGTCAATCCCTTCAACTTGAGTGTATCCTTGAGCAACGAGACGAGCTTTGTTTCTGACAACTTGACCATGCTCATCTTGCTTGTTGCGATATATCCATTTGGTGCCTATTATATTGTGCTTCCGAGGATCAGGACGCTTAACCACTTACCATACATTATTCAGCTCAAACTGTTGAAGCTCTTCTTGCATAGCTTGAATCCATTCAGGTTCCATGAAGGCTTCTTCAACTTTCTTGGGTTCTGTTATTGAGACGAATGCGAAGTGCCCACAGAAATTTGCTAGATGAGTTTCCCTTGAACGAGTGAGTGGACCAGGTGCACTGATGCTATCGATTATTCTCTCAATCTGCACTTCATTTGCAACACGAGGATGTACAGGATGAAGATTTTGCTCTTGCTGATCATTGTCAATGTTAGAGGGATTGTCTTCAGGCTGAGCATTGTCTTCCGGTTGATCAGGTGCGGAGATGATAAGTTATTCTTCAGGTTGAGCTTCAGAAGGTATGATTTCTCTAGTTCCCATAAGTTTGATTGATTCACTGGATGGAAGTTCATCTAGCACATTTGGCAAGAGCTCTCTTTGTGAGCCATTAGTTTCATCGAAACGCGCATCCATTGTTTCAACCACTTTGTAATGAAAGAGATTGAAGACTCTGTAGGAGTGTGAATCCTTTCCATATCCAAGCATAAAACCCTCATGTGCTTTTGGTGCAAATTTTGAAGTGTGATGTGGATCCTTGATCCAGCACTTGGCGCCAAATACTCTGAAGTAACTGACATTTGGCTTCTTGCTAGTATGGAGCTCATAGGATGTCTTGTTCAGAAGCTTGTGAAGATAAACACGGTTGATGATATGGCATGCAGTGTCAATGGCTTCAGGCCAGAATTTTCTTGGAGTCTTGTATTCATCAAGCATCGTCCGAGCCATCTCAATAAGTGTTCTGTTCTTGCGTTCGACGACGCCATTCTGATGTGGCGTGTACGGAGCTGAGAATTCATGTGTGATGCCCAAAGTATCAAGATATGTATCTAGGCCAGTGTTCTTGAATTCAGTGCCATTGTCACTTCTGATGTGCTTTATCTTGGCGCCATAGTTGTTCATTGCTCGATTGGCGAAGCGTCTGAAGACATCCTGCACTTCAGTCTTGTAAAGGATTATATGCACCCAAGTATATCTAGAATAATCATCAACAATGACAAAGCCATAGAGACAAGCAGTAGTAGTAAGAGTTGAGTAATGAGTGGGACCAAAAAGATCCATGTGTAGCAGTTCGAAGGGTTGAGTTGTTGTCATGATTGTCTTCAAGGGATGCTTGGCCCTCGTCATCTTTCCTGCTTCACAGGCACCACATAAGTGATCCTTCTTGAACTTGACGCCCTCGATGCCTATGACATGCTTCTTCCTTGCAAGGGTGTGGAGGTTCCTCATGCCAGCATGCCCTATCCTTCGATGCCAGAGCCAGCATTCAGAAGCTTTTGCTAGAAGACATACTGCAAGTTGTGGTCCTGCTGAGAAATCTACAACATACAAATCATCTTTTCGATACCCTTCAAACACTAGAGACTTGTCAGATTCCATTAGTACAAGGCAACGATATTTTCCAAACATCACAATCATGTTTAAATCACAAAGCATTGAGACAAACATTAAGTTGAAACCAAGGGATTCAACAAGCATGACTTTATCCATGTGTTGATCCTTTGAGATTGCAACTCTACCTAGACCCAATACCTTGCTTTTACCAGTGTCAGCAAATGTGATGTGACTTTTGTCTGATGGACGTAAAGTTGAGTCCATGAGAAGGCTTCGCTTGCCAGTCATGTGATTTGTACACCCACTATTAATAATCCATTCTGAAGTAGCTTGTGTCGTACCCTACAGTGCAGTTAGGGGGATAGGCTTCACGAAGAGAATTTTGAAGCAAAAACATTTGACGAACCAGTGGATTATTAAAGCTTAGATCGAGATTAGGACTGATAGGGCAAGTTGCAAGCGATTCAGAAACAAAGTACATAGTAAGACCATTTGCGCATTTGATCTTGCGCCCTACAAGATGTTTAAGGTCCCCAGCAATAGTGTCAGACGATTTTGGTTTTCGGCTGGAGACCATTCCCTGCAAAAGAGAGTTAAGCTTTCTTAGCCACCCACATCTTCAGGGGTGGCTTCGAAGCAATAAGTCTAAGTGCAGCATCTGAGAACTTTGGCTTTGGAGCCCTAGCAAAAAGTCTTGCAGGTGGACAATAGTATTCATAAGAATAAGCAGAATAGTTCTTGGTCTTATGAACATGGCGGTTTGATGAACCGCGCTCATATTCCTAGGCCTGAGTATGGCTTCTATGCAAAACATTTGCGTTAGTATGACTCAGGTGAGTCCTTTGTATGTATGAAGCCTTTGGACCGTATGAAGCCTATGGTCTAGGGTTTGTCTTCTTCACCTGTGGTGTCATGATGACATTCACAGGAAGATTCTCCAAACACCTTTTCGGTACCCAGATCTTCTTCATAGGCGGTCCAATCCTGCAGTTAGTACCAATATATCTGGCAAACACTTCAACATTCTGATTCTTAAACACTTTATAGTTTGCATCAAAGGATTCATCAATAACAACGGGATTAGCACAAGTGAAGCCAGATAGAGTGGATGGATCTGCTAAAGGTTCCTTTGCAGCAACCCATGTGGTTTTTGGGTACTGCTCAGGTTTCCAGTATGAGCCACCAGCATTCATTTTCCTTACGAACCCAACACCCTCTTTCCTAGGGTTTTGGTTCATGATCTGCCTTTTGAGGACATCACATAGTGTCTGATGCCCTTTGAGACTTTTGTACATCCCTGTTTCAAGCAGTGTCTTCAACCTAGCATTCTCATCGGCAATAGCAGTGGTGTCCTCAGCAGAGAGGTTAGTTTCCACATCAACAGTTGAAGATATTGCAACAGTAGTAGCAGTAGAACATTCAGCAACAGGAGTAGCGTTATCACGCTCAATACATTTAAGACATGGTGGTTCAAATCTTTCCTGAGTTGAACTGATCTGTTCGGCGCGAAGTGACTCATTTTCTTTTTGAAGATCTTCATGAGCCGCTCTCAATTCCTCAAGATCTTGCTTCCTTTGAAGATAATCATAGGAAAGCCTTTCATGAGCTGTTGAGAGCGTTTCATGACGACTTTCAAGTTCCTCATACTTAACGTGAAGATTTTTTATGTCTTCAATTAAGGACTGAGATCGAGTCATTTCAGCGTCTAACAGATCATCGCTTTTGTCTAACAGTTTTTGAATGTGTTCCATGGTTTTCTGTCGTTCAGTTGCAATTTTAGCAAGTGTTTTGTAGCTGGGTTTGGAAACACAATCAGAGTCATCATCACTAGATGTTTGATAGTGAGTAGTGCGTGTGTTTACCTTGGCACCACGTGCCATGAAGCAGTAGGAAGGAGCGAAGTAGTCCTTGTCATTTGCATCGGTGTCGGTGATGAAGTCATTTTCTTCAGTGTTGAAGATGGACTTGGCAACATACGCTATAGCCAGACTTGCAATGCCAGAATCGGACTCCTCCTCAGACTCCACCTCCGCCTCCTCAGAAGCGGACTCATCCTCAGAGTCCATTTCCTTGCCAACAAACGCACGTGCCTTGCCAGATGAGCTCTTCTTGTGTGATGAAGACTTGGAGGAAGGCTTGGAAGAAGATTTTGAGTATTTCTTCTTCTTCTTGTCGTCAGAGTCATACTCCTTGCTCTTCTTCTTGTTGTTGTTCTCATTGTCCCACTGTGGACACTCAAAGATGTAGTGGCCAGGTTTCTTGCACTTGTGACATGTTCTCTTCTTGTAGTCATGAGCAGAAGCTTCATCATTCCTTGAGCTTGATCGTGAAAACTTTCTGAAGCCTTTCTTCTTGGTGAATTTTTGGAACTTCTTCACAAGCATAGCAAGCTCCCTTCCAATGTCTTCAGGATCATTAGAACTGCTGTCAGACTCTTCTTCAGATGAGGAGACAGCCTTTGCCTTCAAGGCACGAGTTCGCCCATAGTTGGGACCGTAGATGTCTCTTTTCTCAGAAAGCTGAAACTTGTGTGTGTTGAGCCTTTCAAGTATGTCAGACGGATCGAGTGTCTTGAAATCAGGACGTTCTTGAATCATCAGGGCTAGGGTGTTAAACGAACTGTCAAGTGATCTTAGGAGTGTCTTGACGACTTCATGCTTGGTGATCTCAGTAGCGCGGAGGGCTTGAAGTACATTTGTGATGTCAGTGAGTCGATCAAACGTGAGCTGGACATTCTCATTGTCATTTCTCTTAAAGCGGTTGAAGAGGTTGCAAAGGACACTGATTCTCTGATCTCTCTGGGTTGAGACGCCTTCATTGACCTTGGATAGCCAGTCCCAGACTACCTTAGATGTTTCCAAGGCACTCACACGGCCATACTGTCCTTTGGTCAGATGACCGCAGATGATATTCTTGGTAGTAGAGTCCAGTTGAACGAACTTCTTGACATCAGCGGCAGTGACACCTTCTCCAGCCTTGGGAACGCCGTTCTTGACGACATACCATAGGTCGACATCAATGGCTTCAAGATGCATGCGCATCTTATTCTTCCAGTAGCACGCAGCAGAGACTTTAATTATCTCTGCAGTCGACATAGCTAAAACTCCAGGTGGTTAAACCAAATCACACAGAACAAGGGAGTACCTTGCTCTGATACCAATTGAAAGTGCTAGTGATTGACTAGAGGGGGGCTGAATAGGCGATTTTTATGAAAGTCTTCAAAACATGTGAGTTTCGAAGACAAACGATAGAAATAAACCTATTATCATGCAGCGGAAGGTAGACTACACTAGGCAAACCATAGTCATGTATTTAATGAAGTGAAAGCACAATGACAAATAGCAGCTAGGCAGTAAGGATCAGGTAGGAAGATGTTGAGAAGCCAATCAGTACACATAATCACTTAGTGAAGTCAAATGGTGATGCTATCGTACAATGACTTCACAAGAACCAATAGTAAGTAAGGGGAAGGGAAGGATGAAACCAGTGACTCGTTGAAGACAATGATTTGTTGGACCAGTTCCAGTTGCTGTGACAACTGTACGTCTGGTTAGGGAGGCCGAGATTCAACTCTAAAGACCTCGTCTTCACCTTATTCCCCTTGAGCTAAGGACACCTAGTCCTTGCCCAATTACTCTGGTAAGTCTTCAAGGTAGACTTCCAAACCTTCACAGACTTCGTTCACCGGCAATCCACAATGACTCTTGGATGCTTAGAATGCGACGCCTAACCGGCTGGAGGATTCATAGTCCTCAAGTGTAATAAGTCTTCAGATCACACAAACAAGAAGACTTGAGTGATGCCTAACACTCTTTGGCTCTGGGTGGTTAGGGCTTTATCCTCTCAAGGAATTCTCTCTCAAAGGCTTCGAGGTGGGTTGCTCTCAAACGACAAAAGCCGTACTTTAACTCTGAGCAGCCAACCGTTTATGGTTGTAGGGGGTGGGCTATTTATAGCCACTAGGCAACCTGACCTGATTTGTCCGAAATGACCCTGGGTCACTAAGGAACTGACACGTGTTCCAACGGTCAGATTTCAAACACACACGGCAACTTTACTTGGGCTACAAGCAAAGTTGACTTGTCCAACTCTGGACAAGATTTGCTCTCATAGTCTTCACTCGAAGACATAGGATTTTGGTTAAGCATCACTTCAGTCATTTTGAGTGGTTCTCTTGGACCCCACTTAATGTTGGGGAACGTAGCATAAATTCAAAATTTTCCTACGTGTCACCAAGATCTATCTATGGAGTCATCTAGCAACGAGGGAGGAGTGGATCTACATACCCTTGTAGATCGCGCGCGGAAGCGTTCAAGAGAACGGGGTTGATGGAGTCGTACTCGTCGTGATCCAAATCACCGATGATCCTAGCGCCGAACAGACGGCACCTCCGTGTTCAACACACGTACGGAGCAGCGACGTCTCCTCCTTGATCCAGCAAGGGGGAAGGAGAGGTTGATGGAGATCCAGCAGCACGACGGCGTGGTGGTGGAAGTAGCGGGATTCCAACAGGGCTTCGCCAAGCGCTGTGGGAGGAGGGAGATGTGTCATGGGAGGGAGAGGGAGGCGCCAGGGCTTAGGTTATGTTGCCCTCCCTTCCCCCCACTATATATAGGGCCAAGGGAGAGGGGGAGGGCGCAGCCTTGCCCCTTCCTCCAAGGAAGGGTGCGGCCAAGGGGGGAGGAGTCCATCCTCCCCAAGGCACCTCGGAGGTGCCTTCCCCCTTTAGGACTCTCCCCTCCTCTTGTCCCTTTGGCGCATGGGCCTCTAGGGCTGGTGCCCTTGGCCCATATAGGCCAAGGCGCACCCCCTACAGCCCAAGTGCCCCCCCGGGGTAGGTGGCCCCACCCGGTAGACCCCCGGGACCCTTCCGGTGGTCCCGGTACAATACCGGTGACCCCGAAACTTGTCCCGATGGCCGAAATAGCACTTCCTATATATAATTCTTTACCTCCGGACTATTCCGGAACTCCTCGTGACGTCTAGGATCTCATCTGGGACTCCGAACAACTTTCGGGTTACCGCATACTAATATCTCTATAACCCTAGCGTCACCGAACCTTAAGTGTGTAGACCCTACGGGTTCGGGAGACATGCAGACATGACCGAGATGACTCTCCGGTCAATAACCAACAGCGGGATCTGGATACCCATGTTGGCTCCCACATGTTCCACGATGATCTCATCGGATGAACCACGATGTCAAGGACTTAATCAATCCCGTATACAATTCCCTTTGTCTAGCGGTACAATACTTGCTCGAGATTCGATCGTCGGTATCCCGATACCTTGTTCAATCTCGTTACCGGCAAGTCTCTTTACTCGTTCCGTAACACATCATCCCGTGATCAAATCCTTGATCACATTGTGCACATTATGATGATGTCCTACCGAGTGGGCCCAGAGATACCTCTCCGTCACACGGAGTGACAAATCCCAGTCTCGATTCGTGCCAACCCAACAGACACTTTCGGAGATACCCGTAGTGCACCTTTATAGTCACCCAGTTACGTTGTGACGTTTGGCACACCCAAAGTATTCCTACGGTATCCGGGAGTTGCACAATCTCATGGTCTAAGGAAATGATACTTGACATTTAGAAAAGCTTTAGCGAACGAACTACACGATCCTTGTGCTAGGCTTAGGATTGGGTCTTGTCCATCACATCATTCTCCTAATGATGTGATCCCGTTATCAACGACATCCAATGTCCATGGTCAGGAAACCGTAACCATCTACTGATCAACGAGCTAGTCAACTAGAGGCTTACTAGGGACATGGTGTTGTCTATGTATCCACACATGTATCTGAGTTTCCTATCAATACAATTCTAGCATGGATAATAAACGATTATCATGAACAAGGAAATATAATAATAATCAATTTATTATTGCCTCTAGGGCATATTTCCAACAGTCTCCCACTTGCACTAGAGTCAATAATCTAGTTCACATCGATATGTGATTAACACTCAAGGTCACATCCCCATGTGACTAACACCCAAAGAGTTTACTAGAGTCAATAATCTAGTTCACATTTACCATGTGATTAACACTCGATGAGATCTAGGTTTGATCATGTTATGCTTGTGAGAGAGGTTATAGTCAACGGGTCTGAAACATTCAGATCCGTATGTACTTCGCAAATTTCTATGTCATCTTCTAGATGCAGCTACCACGCTCTATTTGGAGCTATTCCAAATAACTGTTCTACTATACGAATCCAGTTTACTACTCAGAATAATCTGGATTAGTGTCAAAGTTTGCATCGGCGTAACCCTTTACGACGAACTCTTTTACCACCTCCATAATCGAGAAAATTCCTTAGTCCACTAGTTACTAAGGATAACTTTGACCGCTGTCTTGTGATCCATTCTTAGATCACTCTTGTACCCCTTGACTGACTCATGGCAAGGCACACTTCAGGTGCGGTACACAGCATAGCATACTATAGAGCCTATGTCTTGAGCATAGGGGACGACCTTCGTCCTTTCTCTCTATTCTGCCGTGGTCGAGGTTTAAGTCTTAACTTCATACCTTACAACTCAGGCAAGAACTCCTTCTTTGACTGATCCATCTTGAACACCTTCAAGATCATGTCAAGGTATGTGCTCATTTGAAAGTACCATTAAGCATTTTGATCTATCCTTATAGATCTTGATGCTCAATGCTCAAGTAGCTTAATCCAGGCTTTCCATTGAAAAACACTTTCCAAATAACCCTATATGCTTTCCAGAAATTCTACATCATTTCTGATCAACAATATGTCAACAACATATACTCATCAGAAATTCTATAGTGCTCCCACTCACTTCTTTGGAAATACAAGTTTCTCATAAACTTTGTATACACCAAAATCTTTGATCATCTCATCAAATCATACATTCCAACTCCGAGATGCTTACTCCAGTCCTTAGAAGGATTGCTCGAGCTTTGCATACTTATTAGCATCTTTCGGGATTTGACAAAACCTTCCGGTTGTATCACATACAACCTTTCCTCAAGAAAATCGTCGAGGAAACAATGTTTTGACATCCTATCTGTAAGATTTCATAAATAATGCAGTAATCGCTAATATAATTCCAACAGACTCTTAGCATCGCTACGAGTGAGGAAGTCTCACCATAGTCAACTCCTTGAACTTTGTCGGGAAACTTCTTAACGACAAGTCGAGCTTTCTTAATGGTGACATTTACCATCATTGTCCGTCTTCCTTTTAAAATCCATCTGTACTCAACAGCCTTACGACCATCGAGCTATTCTGCCAAAGTCTACACTTTGTTTTCATACATGGATCCTCTCTCGGATTTTATGGCCTCGAGCCATTTATCAAAATCCGGGCCCACCATCGCTTCTCCATAGCTCGTAGGTTCATTGTTGTCTAGCAACATGACTTCCAAGACAGGATCACGTACCACTCTGAAGTAGTACGCATCCTTGTCATCCCACGAGGTTTGGTAGTGACTTGATCTGAAGTTTCATGATCACTATCATAAGCTTCCACTTCAATTGGTGTAGGTGCCACAGGAACAACTTCCTGTGCCCTGCCACACACTAGTTGAAGAGACGGTTCAATAACCTCATCAAGTCTCCACCATCCTCCCACTCAATTCTTTCGAGAGAAACTTTTCCTCGAGAAAGGACCCGATTCTAGAAACAATCCCTTATTGCTTTCGGATCTGAGACAGGAGGTATACCCAACTGTTCTGGGTGTCCTATGAAGATGTATTTATCCGCTTTGGGTTCGAGCTTATCAGCCTGAAACTTTTTCACATAAGCGTCGTAGCCCCAAACCTTTAAGAAATGACAGCTTAGGTTTCTCTAAACCATAGTTCATATGGTGTCATCTCATCGGAATTACGTGGTGCCCTATTTAAAGTAAATGTGGTTGTCTCTAATGCCTAACCCATAAACTATCGTGGTAATTCGACAAGAGACATCATGGTATGCATCATATCCAATAGGGTGCAGTTATGATGTTCGGACACACCATCACACTATGGTGTTCCAGGCTGTATTAGTTGTGAAAAAATTTCCACAATGTCTTAATTCTGTGCCAAACTCGTAATTCAGATATGAATCTCTATGATCATATCATAGATCTTTTATCCTCTTGTCACGACGATCTTTCAACTTCACCCTGAAAATACTTGAACCTTTCAATAATTCAGACTCGTGATTCATCAAGTAAATATACTCAACATCTACTCAAATCATCTGTGAAGTAAGAACATAACGATATCCACTACACGCCTCGGCACTCATTGGACTGCACACATCAAAATGTATTACTTCCAACAAGTTGCTTTCTAGTTCCATTTTACTGAAAACGAGGCTTTCAGTCATCTTGCCCATGTGGTATGATTTTCATGTCTCAAGTGATTCAAAATCAAGTGAGTCCAAACGGTCCATTTGCATGGAGTTTCTTCATGCATATACACCAATAGACATGGTTCGCATGTCTCAAACTTTTCAAAAATGAGTGAGTCCAAAGATCCATCAACATGGAGCTTCTTCATGCGTTCTATACCAATATGACTTACGTGGCAGTGCCACAAGTAGGTGGTTCTATCATTACTATCTTTTGGCATGAACATGTGTATCACTACGATCGAGATTCAATAAACCATTCATTTTAGGTGTAAGACCATTGAAGGTATTATTCAAATAAACAGAGTAACCATTATTCTCCTTAAATGAATAACTGTATTGCGATAGACATAATCCAATCATGTCTATGCTCAACGCAAACACCAATCTCGATGGTAGAGGGAGCGTATGATGCTTGATCATATCAACATTGGAAACACTTCCAACACATATCATTAGCTCACCTTTAGCTAGTCTCCGTTTATTCCGTAGCTTTTATTTCGAGTTACTAACACTTAGCAACCGAACCGGTATCTAATACCCTGGTGCTACTAGGAGTACTAGTAAAGTACACATCAACACAATGTATATCCAATATACTTCTATCGACTTTGCTAGCATTCTCATCTACCAAGTATCTAGGGTAATTCTGCTCCAGTGGTTGTTCCTCTTATTACAGAAGCACTTAGTTTCGGGTTTGGGTTCAACTTTGGGTTTCTTCACTAGAGCAGTAGCTGAATTGTCGTTTCATAAAGTATCCCTTCTTGCCCTTGCCCTTCTTGAAACTAGTGGTTTCACCAACCATCAACAATTGATGCTCCTTCTTGATCTCTACTTTTGTGGTGTCAAACATCGCGAATATCTCAAGGATCATCATATATGTCCCTGATATATTATAGTTCATCACGAAGCTCTAGCAGCTTGGTGGTAATGACTTCGGAGAAACATCACTATCTCATCTGGAAGATTAACTCCCACTCGATTCAAATGATTGTTGTACTTAGACAATCTGAGCACAAGTTCAACAATTGAGCTTTTCTCCCTTAGTTTGCAGGCTAAGAAAATCGTCGGAGGTCTTATACCTCTTGACGTGGGCACGAGCCTGAAATCCCAATTTCAGCCCTCGAAACATCTCATATGTTTCGCGACGTTTCAAAACGTCTTCGGTGCCTCAACTCTAAACCGTTTAGCATTATGCACTGAACTATCATGTAGTCATCAAAACGTGTATGTCAGATGTTCGCAACATCCACAGACAACGTTCGAGGTTCAGCACACTGAGCGGTGCATTAAGGACATAAGCCTTCTATGAAGCAATGAGGATAATCCTCAGTTTACGGACCTAGTCCGCATAATTGCTACTATCAAATTTCAACTAATTTTTCTCTAGGAACATATCTAAACAGTAGAACTGACGCGCGAGCTACGACATAATTTGTGAAGACCTTTTGACTATGTTCAGGATAATTAAGTTCACCTTATGAACTCCCACTCAGATAGACATCCCTCTAGTCATCTAAGTGATTACATGATCCGAGTCAACTAGGCCGTGTCCGATCATCACGTGAGACGGAGTAGTCAACATCGGTGAACATCTTCATGTTGATCGTATCTACCATACGACTCATGCTCGACCTTTTGGTCTCTTGTGTTCCGAGGCCATGTCTGTACATGCTAGGCTCGTCAAGTCAACCTAAGTGTTTCGCGTGTGTAAATCTGTCTTACACCCGTTGTATGTGAACGTTAGAATCTATCACACCCGATCATCACGTGGTGCTTCGAAACGACGAACTTTCGCAACGGTGCACAGTTAGGGGGAACACTTTCTTGAAATTTTAATGAGGGATCATCTTATACCGTCGTTCTAAGCAAATAAGATGTATAAACATGATAAACATCACATGCAATCAAATAGTGACATGATATGGCCATCATCACTTTGCTCCTCTTGATCTCCATCTTCGGGGCTCCATGATCATCATCGTCACCGGCATGACACCATGATCTCCATCATCATGATCTCCATCATCGTGTCTTCATGAAGTTGTCTCGCCAACTATTACTTCTACTTCTATGGCTAACGGTTAGCAATAAAGTAAAGTAATTACATGACGTTTATGTTGACACGCAGGTCATAAATAAATTAAGACAACTCCTATGGCTCCTGCCGATTGTCATATTCATCGACATGCAAGTTGTGATTCCTCTTACAAGAACATGATCAATCTCATACATCACATATATCATTCATCACATCCTTTTGGCCATATCACATCACATAGCATACCCTGCAAAAACAAGTTAGATGTCCTCTAATTGTTGTTTGCATGTTTTACGTGGCTGCTATGGGTTTCTAGCAAGAACGTTTCTTACCTATGCAAAGACCACAACGTGATATGCCAATTGCTATTTACCCTTCATAAGGACCCTTTTCATTGAATCCGATCCGACTAAAGTGGGAGAGACAGACAGCCGCTAGCCACCTTATGCAACTAGTGCATGTCAGTCGGTGGAACCAGTCTCACGTAAGAGTACGTGTAAGGTCGGTCCGGGCCGCTTCATCCCACGATGCCGCCGAATCAAGATAAGACTAGTAACGGCAAGCATATTGAACAAAATCAACGCCCACAACTACTTTGTGTTCTACTCGTGCATAGAAACTACGCATAGACCTAGCTCATGATGCCACTGTTGGGGAACGTAGCATAAATTCAAAATTTTCCTACGTGTCACCAAGATCTATCTATGGAGTCATCTAGCAATGAGGGAGGAGTGGATCTACATACCCTTGTAGATCGCGCGCGGAAGCGTTCAAGAGAACGGGGTTGATGGAGTCGTACTCGTCGTGATCCAAATCACCGATGATCCTAGCGCCGAACGGACGGCACCTCCGCGTTCAACACACGTGCGGAGCAGCGACGTCTCCTCCTTGATCCAGCAAGGGGGAAGGAGAGGTTGATGGAGATCCAGCAGCACGACGGCGTGGTGGTGGAAGTAGCGGGATTCCAACAGGGCTTCGCCAAGCGCTGCGGGAGGAGGGAGATGTGTCATGGGAGGGAGAGGGAGGCGCCAGGGCTTAGGTTATGTTGCCCTCCCTTCCCCCCACTATATATAGGGCCAAGGGATAGGGGGAGGGCGCAGCCTTGCCCCTTCCTCCAAGGAAGGGTGCGGCCAAGGGGGGAGGAGTCCATCCTCCCCAAGGCACCTCGGAGGTGCCTTCCCCCTTTAGGACTCTCCCCTCCTCTTGTCCCTTTAGCGCATGGGCCTCTAGGGGCTGGTGCCCTTGGCCCATATAGGCCAAGGCGCACCCCCTACAGCCCAAGTGGCCCCCCGGGGTAGGTGGCCCCACCCGATGGACCCCCGGGACCCTTCCGGTGGTCCCGGTACAATACCGGTGACCCCGAAACTTGTCCCGATGGCCGAAATAGCACTTCCTATATATAATTCTTTACCTCCGGACCATTCCGGAACTCCTCGTGACGTCCGGGATCTCATCTGGGACTCCGAACAACTTTTGGGTTACCACATACTAATATCTCTATAACCCTAGCGTCATCGAACCTTAAGTGTGTAGACCCTACGGGTTCGGGAGACATGCAGACATGACCGAGATGACTCTCCGGTCAATAACCAACAGCGGGATCTGGATACCCATGTTGGCTCCCACATGTTCCACGATGATCTCATCGGATGAACCACGATGTCAAGGACTTAATCAATCCTGTATACAATTCCCTTTGTCTAGCGGTACGATACTTGCCCGAGATTCGATCGTCGGTATCCCGATACCTTGTTCAATCTCGTTACCTGCAAGTCTCTTTACTTGTTCCATAACACATCATCCTGTGATCAACTCCTTGATCACATTGTGCACATTATGATGATGTCCTACCGAGTGGGCCTAGAGATACCTCTCCGTCACACGGAGTGACAAATCCCAGTCTCGATTTGTGCCAACCCAACAGACACTTTCGGAGATACCCGTAGTGCACCTTTATAGTCACCCAGTTACGTTGTGACGTTTGGCACACCCAAAGTATTCCTACGGTATCTGGGAGTTGCACAATCTCATGGTCTAAGGAAATGATACTTGACATTTAGAAAAGCTTTAGCGAACGAACTACACGATCCTTGTGCTAGGCTTAGGATTGGGTCTTGTCCATCACATCATTCTCCTAATGATGTGATCCCGTTATCAACGACATCCAATGTCCATGGTAAGGAAACCGTAACCATCTATTGATCAACGAGCTAGTCAACTAGAGGCTTACTAGGGACATGGTGTTGTCTATGTATCCACACATGTATCTGAGTTTCCTATCAATACAATTCTAGCATGGATAATAAACAATTATCATTAACAAGGGAATATAATAATAATCAATTTATTATTGCCTCTAGGGCATATTTCCAACACTTAACAGTACGGTGGTTCCTATGACTCAACAAAGAAAAACACAAAACGACGAAAGATCTAAGTCTTCGTGCTCCATAGTCTTCACGCGATGTCTTCTCTTGTCATAGTCTTCAATGTGAATGTCTTCACATACCACCTTTGACTTCAATGTCTTCATACATTTTTAGAGGTCATCTCTGGTAGGAAAACCGAATCAATGAGGGACTTTTACCTGTGTTATCCTGCAATTCTCACAAACACATTAGTCCCTCAACTAGGTTTATCGTCAATACTCCAAAACCAACCAGGGGTGGCACTAGATGCACTTACAGTCCTCCCACTGAAGGTGCAAGGTGCATCTATGATGAACCTAAACTTTCAAATTATCTGATGCAAGTGCTGATGAAGCCATTGAACCCTGGCCAAGCTCCAAGTACCTAATTCCGTTTCAAGGAACTGCTCTATGTGCCAAGGACCATATACAGGATATTGACCAAAACTCTCAGTCCAATCAAGGGCCACAACTCTGATGATGAAGAAGTTGTTGGCATTATGAAGGATCTTCTTTTCAACATCATACATGGTATTCCCATCATCTACCACGATTTCTTCATGAGGACTTTGGCTAATGTCGCTTTGTCACCATTTGAATTGAAGCCTTACACTCCCTGGATCATAAGCTGATGAGAAGTCCTGGGCCATTTGATTTGCAAAATCATGTCAGCTACTTGCCCCCAATTGAAGTCCTCAAACAGACTATTTCCTCAGCTGATGAGAAGGGCAAGGCTACTGTTATTGATGAAGGCATTTGTCCATTGGATGGACAGTTTCGCAAAGATGCATCCTACTCCACCAATGATGACTCTGCCACGCATGACACTGTCATGAATGCTTCAAAAGAATTTCCTCAAGCCACTGCTCCCAGGGTGATGACTGATCGTGAGCTTCTCCTCGGTCTTCATCAGAATGTTGATCGCAACCACAAGTGGGTCAAGCGTCAGTTTGGTGCTATTCTTCAGAACATGACAGTCACTCAAAACACTGTGAAGAAGAATCACTATCATCTGCATGAAGTATTTGACCACACCTGGGCCATTTAGTCTAACCTCTACAGTGCTGAAGATCTCAAGAAGATGGAATTTCAATAGGACTTTGACTAGGCACAGCCACCTTCGAAGAAATTCAAGAAGGTCAAAGTTCCTCAGCTTGTAACTAGTTCATATTCTTCATGGCGAGAGACGGATGAACATGAAGACTTGAACAACACTGCGGCAGGCCCTACATCAACGGACGACCCCAACAATGCTGATGCTCATCCATTGACATCATGATGATATTCTTCAGGGGCGTTAGTCCTCATTTTTCGTCCCTTTTGGTCATTCGATGACAAAGGGGGGGGGGAATTTGAGTTAGTCTTCAAGCGGGTCTATATATATGGGCTTTTTTTGCTACTACTTCCCCTTAGTGATTTTGGTGTATTGAAGACTTATAGGTTAAGGGACTTATGAGTTTGTGAGTGCACACAGGTCTATAAGTCTATGAGGAGTTTGATATTTACAGAGAAAGTTGACCCCTAAAATTGAATGTCTTCAGCTGAGGACTTTGGCTTTCTGAAGACTTTGAAAGTGAAGAAATTGGTGTGATCCTGAAGACTTGATATTCATGCGAGGAATATGAAGCTTGAAGACTTTTGTTTTGTAGTTTCGTTTTTCTCTTTCTCGAGTCATAGGCAACACCGTACTGTTAAAGGGGGTTGAGGTAAAACTAAGGAAAGGTTTCCAAGTGATGCTCATCTCAAAATCCTACACCTACCAATCCCTTTGAGTGAAGCCATTAGAAATATCATACAGTTCAGTCAATTTCTTCAGTAATAGAGACGAAGATCTTCTAGTCTCTGAGGAATTTGTTCTGGCTGAGGAGTTAGGAATTCGCCAGTGCAGATTGCCTACAAGTGAGGAACCTGATAGCCCTGAGGAATTTGACAGCCAAATTTCCGACTGTGGTTGTGCTATGCGCCAACTATCCCAAAATATCTACCCACCTAACGGTCATATCATTGAAGGGCATTTATGTCTTATCATGTCAGGCTGCTCCCTAGGCTATAAATAGTCGCCCCCTACAACCACTAGCTGGTTGGCTGCTCCGCGAGAAACTGACACTTGTCATTGAGAGCATCCCGTCCTTCGAGGACTTTGAGCGAAAATCATCAAGTGAGGAAAAACCCAAAACCCAAACCAAACACCTACAAACTCAAAGTGATTGAGCATCACTGAAGAGATTGTTACTGTGTGGAACCGACGCTTGTTACCTTTGAGGATTGTGCATCCTCCAGATGGTTAGGCGTCATGGTCTAGAGCATCCAAGAGGAAATTGTGGATCGCCGAGTGACCGAGTCTGTGAAGGTTTGGAAGTCACCTGAAGACTTACCATGAGTGATTGGGCGAGGTCTGTGTGACCTTAGCTCAAGGAGAATACGTTCAGGACAGTGTGTCCTCAGGTTTAAATACCTAGCCGCTCTAACCAGGCGTACGACTATCACAGCAGTTGGAACTGGTCTACCAAATCATTGTCTTCACCGAGCTACTGGTTCTATTTCCTCAACTCTTTCATTTCCTAATTTCTGTGTAGAAGCTCTTAATCATTACTGTTTGAAGACTTTGACTAAAGACTTTCTCAATTTCCTCAATCCTATTTCTTCAGTCAGTTTGTCTTCAGCCTGCTTATCCCGTGCTTATGCTACCTGTACTCTATGCTTGTTTTCATTTCATCATGATGACTGTGCTATTACTCTGTTATGCTTGCATCTGAGTACTTATTCCGCTACTAAGTAGTTCATTGTTCAGGAATTTCCTCACCCTGAAATTCCTCAGTGACGAATTTGTAAAAATCGCCTATTCACCCTCCCCTCTAGTCGATATAACGCACTTTCACATGCTGTTTAAGCTTCTCAAAATAATATAAGTGAAGCATGAGAGTTCATCAATTTCTTCAAAATAAAACTACCGTCATGCTCTAAAAAGATATAAGTGAAGCACTAGAGGAAATGACAAATTACTCCAAAAGATATAAGTGAAGATCAATGAGTAGTCGAATAATTATGTGACTATGTGAAGACTCTCTAAACTTTAAGAATTTCAGATCTTGGGATATTATTCGAACATCAAGCAAAACAAAATAAAATGACACTGCAAGGATAGCACATATCATGTGAAGAAGCAAAAACTTAGGCTCAACCGATACTAACCGATAATTGTTGATGAAGAAAGGTGGGATGCCTACCGGGGCATCCCCAAGCTTAGATGCTTGAGACTTCTTGGAATATTAATTAGGGATGCCTTGGGCATCCCCGAGCTTGAGCTTTTGTGTCTCCTTAATTCCTCTCATATCACTACTTCCCAAATTCTTAAAAACTTCATCCACACAAAACTCAACAAAAACTCGTGAGATAAGTTAGTATAAATCCATGCTAGACCTTACCATTCTCTACTGTAGAAAATCACTAAAATTATTTTTTTTTCAGGACCCCGACTCGATGCCACATAGGTCTAGCATGTAACACCTCATATCACTTTGCGGCCTCACGCACGGTACTCCCACGGGTGTTGCCTTACCTTTGCCCGAGACTGTTTGCGCCTTTTGGCACACGTATATGATAGTGTCGCTAGCACCCATATGATAAGAAGCCCGGGCTGACATGGCTAGTCGTAAACCCAAAGTGGCACAGACTTACAGGGACAGGCATCCATGACCCAGCAACAAACGTGTCGGTCATCAGCAAGTGGGTCCGGGCTGTAGCACTGGGCTAGCAGGACTCCGGTAAACCGGGCTGTAGCGGGCTAACAGGACTCCGGTACTCAATGCGTGACATTTCCCCGAAGGGACAGGCACAGGAACGAAGAAGGACACATGCCGGCCAGCCTAAGTGTTCCAAAGCAGTAGCAAGCTACCATGGCTCGGTGGAAACACTAGGAGACATTTCCCGGTAAGAGAGGCTACTAAAGATAAACAACTAGATAGTCAGATCCCACACATACCAAGCATTTCAATCATACACACAATATGCTCGATATGTGCAATACAACAAGGCATCACAACATGACTCTACGACACAAGTACTTTATTTAAGGCTCAGAGAGCCAAACATAACATACACATAGGTACGGGTCACACGACCCAGCATTCAAGTCATACAGTCATACAAACCAGCAGCGGAAGTAGCTTGTCTGGGTACAGACAACTAGTAAAATAAAAGAGGCTTGGAAAGCCTAGCTATACTACGTGGTCCTTCACAAGCTCAGGATCACCACCTGGGCCTTAGCCTACTCATTGATGTCAACGCCTACGAAGAACCCATCAGAAGGGGTTGCAGCGTCTTCTGTAAAAATGTAAATTATAGCAACATGAGTACAAAGGTACTCAACAAGACTTACATCAGATCCTACATACATGCACATTATCAAGAAGGGTTGGTGGAGTTATTGCAGCAAGCCAGCTTTGACTCTTGGCTAGGCTATCCTACGAGACTCCAACTTGAAATGGTTTTGCGTACACGAGTCCACTACTCACCACTTCAATACACTACCGGGGATCCACCTCCGTCTTCCTACGGAAGAGCCATCCTCGGCACTCACACTTATCTTGAGGCTTTTAGTAGTTTCCATTTACTTGTCTATGAACTGTATAGGCAACCAAGTAGTCCTTTACCGCGGACGCGGCTATTCGAATAGATCATGATAACCCTGCAGGGGTGTACTTCTTCATACATGTTTCCACCACTTAGCGTCTGCACACGACATGTGCTCGGCAGACTTCAAGCGAAAGCCGACGTGGGTGTAGACCACGACCTACCTAAACACCTAAGTCTCTAGTCCAGGTTTATCGCCTATCCAGGTTCCATCCGCAGGGAGTCCGGCCAAGGTTTCCCATACGGCCCCGAACGATGTGAACAGGGTTCCCGAGATACCTAACGGGTATTCGGTACACCCGGCCACGTACCTACCGCATCACAACCCACCCCTACGGTCAGCGCTGTCCACGGCCTCCAGTAGGCTACAAACACCAGAAACTACTTGCAACTCCTGGACAGAGAGCTAGGGTGAATAAGAAGTCGAGCGGGGTCATATTTCAGGGCCCAATGCATGGTAGTAGCTGTATCTTGAATCACACATACAGATCTCAGTGCTTAAGGTCGGCTTCAATGAAACAACCCACCATGTACTCCTACATGGCCTCTCATCGATACCTTTACCAAATCGTGTTCACCACACCACTCTCATTACCGACATAATCATTTCACTCTAGCTCATCACCCAGATGAACCAGACCTGACACGACTCTAAGCATAGCAGGCATAGCAAGGTAGGAACAACACATACATATGGCTCAATCAACTCCTACACATGCTAGTGGGTTTCATCTAGTTACTGTGGCAATGACAGGTCATGCAGAGGAAGTGGGTTCAACTACCGTAGCACACAGCAGTTTGAAACGCGTTGTCTTAATGCAGTAAAAGAGAGCGGGAGCGAGAACATGGGATTGTATCGATATGATCAAATGGTTGGTTGCTTGCCTGATGATTCGATGCACTGATACGGTTCTTCGTTAGGGTAATCACGGTACTCCTCGGAGGCAGAACCTGCCGCAAGAACACCGATACACAACCATCACCAAACAATGTGCAACAATATGATGCATGCATGAAACATGGCAATATGAGTGTGTTGGGCTAATGCAACTAAGACCAGAAGGGTTTGAACCAATTTGAATCAAAGATTCAAATTTCAAACTCAAACATGGCCCTTTAAAGTGTTTTTCCTTGTTCTGCATTAAACATCAGGTTAACTTGTTTAATCATGCATGAAAATAGTACAGATGGATAGATTGGATTTTTCTGATCATTTTCATATATAATTTGTCTGATTTGGAGTTACAGAATAAAAGTTATGAATTTTTGAAGTTTAAACTATATTCTGGAATTTCCTATATTAGATTAATTCCAGAAAATCAATTATTGCGTTAGCCTGACGTCAGTGTGACGTCAGCAGGTCAACGGGGCACGTCCGGGTCAAACCTCACAGTGGGTCCCGTGTGTCAGTGTGATTAATTAAACTAAAATTAATTTAAACTAATCCAAATTAGTTAACAGGGCTGGGCCCCACCTGTCATTGACTCAGGGGAGTCAACCAGGGCCCACCCGTGGTCAAACCCGGGTCGGCTGCGCCGGCGTTTAGCCGCCGGCGAGCCCGACGCGGCGGCGGAAGTGATTTTTGCCGTTCCGGCAACCAAACGAGCCGCGGAGGCCACCGGAGAGGAGCTGAGGTCGAGCCGCAGCTCTTGGTGGAGTCCGTTAGGGTCGGGGTGGCCGGAGTTGGCGCCGGCGACGACTTTGGCGGCCACCGGAGTTCGGCCAAAGTCGAACTTGTCGCTAGGGGGGTCGGTGAGGTGCGGGGAGTAGCTAGTTAGGTGCTACGTGACGCGGGGAGCATGATGGACACCGTGGAGTGGCCGGAGGGTGACCGGGAGCACGTCGGCGACGAGCTCCACGGTGGTGGGTGCGGTTGAGCTCCGGGAGGTCGCTACACGGCTCGGGAGCAAGAAAAGAGGGGAGGGGAAGATGGCTAAGCTCACAGGGAGTTCGACGAAGCCCTTGGTGCGGCCGGGGACGGACCGGAGCAACGACGGCGTTGAAGAGGATCTCCGGCGACGGCGGTTCGGGCGAGGTCGTTGCGGTGGACTCGCGCATTGCGAGCGCTCGGGGCTCGGCTTGCTCGATGAAGTGGACAGCGGCGGAGCTCCTGGACACGACGAGAGGACGCACGGGCGGCGGGGAGCACGGCTACGACGTAGGCACGGTGGTGGTAGCGTCGGCCATGGCTGAGGGGCGTGAGGGGGAGGAGCTGGAGAGGAAAGGGGGTGTCTGGGGGGTTCGGGGGAGAGAGGGAGGGCGATGCACGACGTCACCGGGCGAGGGGAGCGGCGAGGCGGTGAGCAGGTGCGTGGCGCGCGCTGCGGTCGCCGTCGGGCACCTGCCTGCCTGCCTGGCCGGCAAGCAGCTCGCTGGAGCGGCGCTGGGCTGGGCCGGCAGGTGGGCCGGGTGCTGGCGCCAGGTAAGTTTTTCCATTTTTCTCTATTTCTGTTTTTTAAATACTTCTGCAACTTTGTTGAATTAAATAAAATACTTAGGCAACTCCTAAAATCACCAAACTACTCCTGGTCCATAGTTGGATTATTTCCAACATGAAACATTTTAGTTTGGGGATATTTGAGCATTTAAATATTTTATATAATTTTAAATGCCCAAATTCAAATATTTATGATTTAATTCACAAACCCTAAGATGGCCTAGGAAAATGTGCATCACTTTTGGCAGAGGTTCTGAACCAAGACAAAAATGATGGGCATTTTAGAAGGGCATTTCAGGTTCATTGAAAAAGTTTTTAGTAAACCCTAGTTGGTTTCAGAGGGGGCTGGGGGTTCTGTCATCCCCATTTCAGGTTTCTGATGAAAGAATAAACATGATGCAACACTCTAATGCATGAACTAGCTAGGGTGTGACAACTCACCCCTACTCAAAAGAATCTCGTCCCGAGATTTGGGTTCCTCCGGAAAGAGGGCGGGGTACTCGAGTCGAAGACGATCCTCCCTTTCCCAAGTTGCTTCATCCTTAGAATGGTGCGACCATTGAACTTTGATAAACTTGATATTATGACGTCGAGTGGTACGCTCGGCCTGATCGAGGATACGAATGGGGTACTCTCGATACGTGAGATTATCTTGGAGATCAAGCGTTTCGTGGTCCACTCCACGGATAGGATCCGAGAAGCAACGCCTGAGTTGAGAAACGTGGAAGACATCGTGGACTCTGGAGAGATGCGGAGGTAGTTCCAACTGGTAGGCAACTTCTCCTCGTTTAGCGAGAACGCGAAAAGGTCCAATGTAACGAGGAGCCAATTTGCCTTTGATACCGAAACGATGGGTTCCCTACAGAGGGGTAACCCAAAGGTAAGCCTTCTCGTCAACCTCGAAAGTCATAGCCTTATGTTTTCGGTCATATTGACTCTTCTGACGAGATTGGGCTGTTTTCAACTTTTCACGAACGATGCGAACTTGCTCTTCTGCTTCCTGAATCATATCCGGGCCAAAGAATTGTCTTTCCCCGGTTTCTGACCAGTTAAGGGGTGTTCGACACCGTCGTCCATAGAGAACTTCAAAAGGGGCTTTACCCAAGCTAGATTGATAGCTGTTGTTGTAAGCAAATTCGGCAAATGGAAGGCATTTCTCCCACTCTATTCCGAATGAGATAACAGAGGCTCGAAGCATGTCTTCTAGGATCTGGTTGACGCGTTCTACTTGACCACTAGATTGAGGGTGAAAAGCGGTGCTAAAAGAAAGGCGGGTTCCCATAGCATTTTGGAAACTTTCCCAAAATCGAGAGTTGAAAAGACTTCCTCGATCCGAGTTAATTTCCAAAGGAACACCATGGAGAGACACTATTCGGGAGATGTATAAGTCTGCCAACTGACTAGCGGTTATACTCTCACGAAGGTAAGAAATGAGCTACTTTGGAAAGGCGGTCGACAACGACAAAGATAGCATTATGCCCTCTCTTGGTCCTGGGAAAACCGGTAATGAAATCCATACCAATTTTATCCCACTTCCTTTCAGGAATAGCTAGGGGTTGAAGGGTGCCAGCAGGCCGTTGATGCTCTGCTTTTACACGACGACAGACGTTGCAATTAGCAATATACTGAGCAATTTCTCTCTTCATCCTAGTCCACCAGAACCTCTGGCGTAGGTCCTGATACATCTTGGTACTACCGGGATGAATGGTGAGAGGAGATTCATGGGCTTCCTTAAGGATCAACTGCCGTAGATGCTGGTTCTTGGGAACCACTAAACGGTTCTCAAAGTACACAACACCATGATCATTTGTGGAGAAACAACTAGCACCTCCGCTAGCAATGTTCTCCTTGATTTTAGATATTCCCTTATCTCGCTTTTGGGCAGCGATAATTTGATCCGTAAGAGTAGGTTTCGCCACCAAGGTGGAGAGAAATCCTTGAGGAACAATGTGAAGGTTAAGCTTCCGAAATTCCTCATGGAGAAGCGGTTGACTTTGTTGTAACATCAGGTTGTTACAATAAGATTTACGACTTAGCGCATCAGCCATCACGTTGGCTTTCCCTGGGGTGTAAGTTATTCCTAAGTCGAAATCTGTGATCAACTCGACCCAACGTCTTTGCCTGAGATTCAAATCCGGTTGGGTGAAGATATACTTCAGACTTTGGTGATCAGTGAAAATTTCGCAACGATTACCAAGAAGGTAATGTCGCCAGGTTTTAAGTGCATAGACTATGGCTGCAAGCTCTAGATCATGAGTAGGATAATTCTCCTCATGTGGGTGCAATTGCCGTGAAGCGTAAGCAATTACGTGTCGATCTTGCATGAGAATGCAACCTAGTCCTTGTCGCGAGGCGTCGCAGTAGATAACAAAGTCCTTAGAGAAGTCTGGCGGTACCAGTACGGGAGCAGAAGTCAGGCGTCTTTTCAGTTCCTGAAAGCTGTACTCACATTGTGGAGTCCATTCGAACTTTTTATCTTTCTTGAGGAGTTCGGTTAGAGGTTTAGCAACTTTGGAGAAGTTCTCGACAAAGCGACGGCAATAGCTCGCTAAGCCCAGAAAACTCCGAACTTGCTTGACCGATTCAGGTGGAGTCCAATTAAGGACGGCCTGAACTCGCTCAGGGTTAACACCAATACCTTTACCAGATATTAGATTGACCCAGATAGGTCACTTCTGACAACCAGAATTCACATTTAGAAAATTTGGCATAAAGGCGATGCTCTCGAAGTTTCTTCAACACTAGCCTTAGATGTTCGGCATGTTCTTCCTCGTTCTTGGAGTAGATGAGTATATCATCGAGGTAAACCACGACAAATTTATCCAAATACTCCATGAAGATTGAGTTCATTAACCGAGAAAAGGTGGCTGGAGCGTTGGTTAAACCGAAGGACATGACGGTGTACTCGTATTGGCCATAACGAGTAACAAAGGCCGTTTTAGGGATGTCCCCATTTCTGATTTTGATTTGATGGTAGCCCAACCTCAAATCCATTTTGGAGAAGACTGAGGATCCAGCGAGCTGATCATACAGGTCGTTGATCCTGGGGAGCGGATATTTGTTCTTGATTGTGACCAAATTGACAGGTCGATAATCTACAACCATCCGGTCCGTACCATCCTTCTTCTTGACGAAGAGGACGGGGCAAGCCCACGGAGATGAACTAGGTCGGATGAAACCCTTTTTGAAGGACTCATCGAGTTGTTTCTTAAGATCGGCTAGTTCTAGTGGTGCCATCTTATAGGGTCTTCTAGCAATCGGGACGGTTCCTGGAATGAGGTCTATTACGAACTCCACATCCCTGTCAGGTGGAACACCTGGCAATTCCTCTGGGAAGACATCCGGGAAGTCACGGACTACCGGAACGTCCTCAAGGTCTGGCAAAGGGCTGGCGTTAAGAGAATATAACTGTCGCTTGGCTATTCGGGTCAAGACATTGACTATCTTCCCCGAAGGATGAGTGAGTTGAACAGTCCTAGAGAAGCAATCAATTTTGGCATGATGAGCTGACATCCAGTCCATACCCAAAATGATATTAATATCTGAAAATTTGAGAGCTATCAAAGATGCAAGGAAAACAAGTCTGTCGACTTGGATTTCATTTCCATAACTTACCCTGGAGGTCTGCCATCTAGAACCGGGAGTAGAAATTTCCATAGTGGATGGCATGTCACAGAATGCGGTGTTATGCAAACGAGCATAGTTCTCGGATATAAATGAATGAGAGGCTCCTGTATCAAAAAGAACAGATGCCGGGTGGCAATTAACAAGGAGCGTACCGAGAACGATGTTGGGATCCTCTTGAGCTTCTTCGGCAGAGATACAGTTGACGTGGCCACGTGTAGCGGTGGCCGGCTTGGCGTGGAACACTTTCCCTGTCGGCTTGCCACGGCCAACAGCTTTAGCAGCTTGGTTGGGGTTGGTCTGGGGACACTCACGCATATAGTGGCCAGATTCCCCACACTTGAAACAAGTCACGGAACTGGTACGTGGAGGAGCACTGTTGGTTGGACCACCATAGGGCTTGGCTGGTGCAGACTGTTGAACGGGGCGAGGCGCCTGGAAGGATGGCCTCGGTGTGAACCTGGGTGGCAGGGCAGTGTTGGGCACCCACACGTGGCGCTTCTGAGGACCAGCACCGGATGAGGAACCCACGTCACGGCCATGCTTGCGTGTTGCGTCATAATCAGTCTGACCAGTCTCAGCACTGATGGCCTTGTTAACAAGCTTCTGAAAAGATGTGCACTCATGCAGACGGAGGTCGCGGCGAAGCTCTGGACTAAGCCCCTTACGGAACCTTGCTTGCTTCTTGGTATCGGTAGAAACTTCCTCAGTGGCATATCGTGCAAGGTTACCGAACTCCCTGCTGTAAGCATCCACAGAGAGTCGGCCCTGAGTGAAACTGCAAAATTCCTCACGTTTACGGTCCATGAGACCCTCCAGAATGTGATGTTCACGGAAAGCCTCGCTGAATTCAGCCCAAGTAGTGACATGGCCCGCTGGGCGCATAGCTCCATAATTCTCCCACCAGAGACTGGCGGGGCCTTCAAGATGATATGCAGCAAAGGTGACCTTGTCAGCCTCAGCTACTAGCGCGGAACGCAGTTTGTGAGAGATACTGCGAAGCCAGTCATCAGCGTCGAGAGGCTCGACGGAGTGGTGGAATGTGGGTGGATGTAACTTGATGAAATCACTGAGTGACACCACGTTAGTCCTCTGATGGTGTGTTGTGTTATGTTCAATACGCTCCAACAAACGGTTGGTCTCCCTCTTGTTTCTTTCGGCTTCCATCATAACCTCGGCTAGGGAAGGAGGATGAGGCAGATTTGTATTCCTGACTTCACTGCCTTCGGCCTGCTCTTGGGGAGCAGGGTTAGTGCGCGTGTTGACCATCCTAGGTAAACAAGACAATGATTTAGTCAGAATGATAAAATCCCGACATAGGACACAGAATGTAAGGAATAACTCGGAATGCAAGATGATCATCGGTATGACATGGTAGATACAGAGACTGCTTCTTTATTCCATCGTCATACACACCATACAAGGTTTAGTACAAGACCAAACAAGGTACTATTATGGTGAAAAGAAGATTACATCTCATCGGAGGCATCCCAAGCTCCTATACATTATTTTTCTACACCTTCGGGAGGCGATACAAACTAGGTCATATCCCACGAGTCACGCAGGACGATAGACAACATAGCTGGTACGAGCTAGTGATACTACCCCTAACTCAGACCGATCCGTAGTAGTTCTCGTAGAAGTCACCTCCATAGCATGGAAGCTCAACATGATCATCTGGGAACAGACGATCTCGCGGAGCTTGTGGACCATAGGGACTAGGATGAGGTCTTGGACCAACAGACGGTGGCCTGCGGGGACCGCAAGGTGGGGTGATGCCTCCTACATCACGCCAACCCATCACGTCTGGCAGAGCAGATCTCACAGGATAGAGATCGTGCATATCCGAATATCCAGCTTGCACCGCCGGTGCAAACCTAGTCAACGTGGCCCAATGGTCAGCACGGGTATTGAAAAGCTCTAGCCTCAAGGCCCGATTTTCACGGTCCTTATCCTCGAGCATCTCAGCAGTGGTGCGAGTCCGTGAATCCTCCTGAGTGGGGTCAGCATAGATAGCCTGGAGATACCCTTGTGCTCCCAGAAGTGATCATGGCATATACCGGAAATCAGAGTCCCGAAATAGGCCAGACCTGACTCGCATGATGGTCATCATAGAGTAGGCGGCGTCCTGCACCGCCATCTCAATAGTAACCCCGAGTCCATAGGAGCAGTGAAGGGGCTCGGTGGATCCAGGATAGGATGGAAATATCCTGACAGTGCAGAGATACTGGCTTTGATTAAAGTCTCGGAATTGCTCTTCGACCGTGTACTCAGGATACCAACGGTATCCAGCCTCAGTCATTACCCTGACCAACATGGCAGTATGGCCGGGTACATCTAGGCATCGAGTCAGGCGAACCACTTGATTAAGGTCGCGAGTGGCCATCTGAAAGCACAACCATAATGCAAAGGCATTAGAATTTCTAGCAAAATTTCGGCAGCATAACAGCTGTAAATGCTCAAGAAGGATTTTGAGACATTTGACAAAGGATTACATACACACTGAACATCATCATATCAAGTTCTGAGTCCATCCTAGCAACATAATGTGGTATTAGAACTGAACTAGACTTGTATCCATCCAACCTATAAGGTACTACTGATTAGTAACACATGATCCTGATAGAGAGAATAGATCCTAATTCCTTAACCCCCAGTGGAAGAATAGACTGACTCAGATCAGAATGTCATAAGATAAAGGAGTAAAAAGAGCCTTACGTTCCAACCCACAAACAATTCCCCTACATATAACTAAAGAATTTCTAGACTCAAACATCGACCAGTTTGGCTTGGAGAACCTACGGGCAGTCCGGCTCTGATGCCAACGCTGTCAGGACCCCGACTCGATGCCACATAGGTCTAGCATGTAACACCTCATATCACTTTGCGGCCTCACGCACGGTACTCCCACGGGTGTCGCCTTACCTTTGCCCGGGACCGTTTGCGCCTTTTGGCACACGTATATGATAGTGTCGCTAGCACCCATATGATAAGGAGCCCGGGCTGACATGGCTAGTCGTAAACCCAAAGTGGCACAGACTTACAGGGACAGGCATCCATGACCCAGCAACGAACGTGTCGGTCATCAGCAAGTGGGTCCGGGCTGTAGCACTGGGCTAGCAGGACTCCGGTAAACCGGGCTGTAGCGGGCTAACAGGACTCCGGTACTCAATGCGTGACATTTCCCCGAAGGGACAGACACAGGAACGAAGAAGGACACATGCCGGCCAGCCTAAGTGTTCCAAAGCAGTAGCAAGCTACCATGGCTCGGTGGAAACACTAGGAGACATTTCCCAGTAAGAGAGGCTACTAAAGATAAACAACTAGATAGTCAGATCCCACACATACCAAGCTTTTCAATCATACACACAATATGCTCGATATGTGCAATACAACAAGGCATCTCAACATGACTCTACGACACAAGTACTTTATTTAAGGCTCAGAGAGCCATACATAACATACACATAGGTACGGGTCACACGACCCAGCATTCAAGTCATACAGTCATACAAACCAGCAGCGGAAGTAGCTTGTCTGGGTACAGACAACTAGTAAAATAAAAGAGGCTTGGAAAGCCTAGCTATACTACGTGGTCCTTCACAAGCTCAGGATCACCACCTGGGCCTTAGCCTACTCATTGATGTCAACGCCTACGAAGAACCCATCAGAAGGGGTTGCAGCGTCTTCTGTAAAAATGTAAATTATAGCAACATGAGTACAAAGGTACTCAGCAAGACTTACATCAGATCCTACATACATGCACATTATCAAGAAGGGTTGGTGGAGTTATTGCAGCAAGCCAGCTTTGACTCTTGGCTAGGCTATCCTACGAGACTCCAACTTGAAATGGTTTTGCGTACACGAGTCCACTACTCACCACTTCAATACACTACCGGGGATCCACCTCCGTCTTCCTACGGAAGAGCCATCCTCGGCACTCACACTTATCTTGAGGCTTTTAGTAGTTTCCATTTACTTGTCTATGAACTGTATAGGCAACCAAGTAGTCCTTTACCGCGGACGCGGCTATTCGAATAGATCATGATAACCCTGCAGGGGTGTACTTCTTCATACATGTTTCCACCACTTAGCGTCTACACACGACATGTGCTCGGCAGACTTCAAGCGAAAGCCGACGTGGGTGTAGACCACGACCTACCTAAACACCTAAGTCTCTAGTCCAGGTTTATCGCCTATCCAGGGTCCATCCGCAGGGAGTCCGGCCGAGGTTTCCCATACGGCCCCGAACGATGTGAACAGGGTTCCCGAGATACCTAACGGGTATTCGGTACACCCGGCCCCGTACCTACCGCATCACAGCCCACCCCAACGGTCAGCGCTGTCCACGGTCTCCAGTAGGCTACAAACACCAGAAACTACTTGCAACTCCTGGACAGAGAGCTAGGGTGAATAAGAAGTCGAGCGGGGTCATATTTCAGGGCCCAATGCATGGTAGTAGCTGTATCTTGAATCACACATACAGATCTCAGTGCTTAAGGTCGGCTTCAATGAAACAACCCACCATGTCCTCCTACATGGCCTCTCATCGATACCTTTACCAAATCGTGTTCACCACACCACTCTCATTACCGACATAATCATTTCACTCTAGCTCATCACCCAGATGAACCAGACCTGACACGACTCTAAGCATAGCAGGCATAGCAAGGTAGGAACAACACATACATATGGCTCAATCAACTCCTACACATGCTAGTGGGTTTCATCTAGTTACTGTGGCAATGACAGGTCATGCAGAGGAAGTGGGTTCAACTACCGTAGCACACAGCAGTTTGAAACGCGTTGTCTTAATGCAGTAAAAGAGAGCGGGAGCGAGAACATGGGATTGTATCGATATGATCAAATGGTTGGTTGCTTGCCTGATGATTCGATGCACTGATACGGTTCTTCGTTAGGGTAATCACGGTACTCCTCGGAGGCAGAACCTGCCGCAAGAACACCGATACACAACCATCACCAAACAATGTGCAACAATATGATGCATGCATGAAACATGGCAATATGAGTGTGTTGGGCTAATGCAACTAAGACCAGAAGGGTTTGAACCAATTTGAATCAAAGATTCAAATTTCAAACTCAAACATGGCCCTTTAAAGTGTTTTTCCTTGTTCTGCATTAAACATCAGGTTAACTTGTTTAATCATGCATGAAAATAGTACAGATGGATAGATTGGATTTTTCTGATCATTTTCATATATAATTTGTCTGATTTGGAGTTACAGAATAAAAGTTATGAATTTTTGAAGTTTAAACTATATTCTGGAATTTCCTATATTAGATTAATTCCAGAAAATCAATTATTGCGT